>NW_010187630.1:21914-53201 GCF_000695765.1 Mesitornis unicolor | reverse complement strand
GAAGAGCGGATAGAGTTTGTTGGGACAATTACTACACTAGTAGGAAAAACATAGTAGATGTGCTACAGGAAGCAATTTGTGTTAACAAAGAGAAGTTTATGATCTAACATGATTTCTCCTCTCCCTTCCAGTATGTAGTATTATGTAAGCAGAAGAAAAGACATACTGTTAAAATCAGTTTGGTTAATTATGTGCTACTCCCTTAAATTCACCTTCAGCTGCATCGCAGGAAGTGTGGCCAACAGGGCCAGGGAGGGGATTCTGTCCCTCTGCTCTGCTCTGCTCAGACCCCACCTGCAGTGCTGTGTCCAGTGCTGGAGTCCCCAGCACAAAAAGGACATCAAAGTGCTGGAGTGGGGCCAGAGGAGGCCACAGAGATACTGAGGGGCTGGAGCACCTGCCCTGTGGGGACAGCTGAGAGAGTTGGGGCTGTTCAGCCTGGAGAAGAGAAGGCTTCAGGGGGACCTTATTGCGGCCTTCCAGTTCCTGAACGGTCCTACAGGAAAGCTGAGGAGGGACTTTTTACAAGGGCAGGTAGCAACAGAACAAGGGGGAATGGTTTTAAACTGGAAGAGGGGAGATTTAGACTGGATATGAGGAAGAAATTCTTGACTGTGAGGGTGGTGAGGCCCTGGCCCAGGTTGCCCACGGAAGCTGTGGGTGCCCCCTTCCTGGCAGTGTTCAAGGCCAGGTTGGATGGGGCTTGGAGCAGCCTGGGCTGGTGGAGGTGTCCCTGCCCATGGCAGGGGTTGGACTGGGGGGGCTTTAAGGTCCCTTCCAACTCAAACTGGTATGTGATTCAATGATTCGGATAACACACTTCATTCTCAGACATAAACATCTTCCTGCAGGGTTATTTCTGTTCTGAAATCCTGCCATGGTTTTTCTCCTGCCATTGAAATCTGACAAGCGTGTTCATGTGCAGCGTGCCAGCCAAGCAGTGGCCCATTTCCGACATGAGTGCTGGCTTAGCACGGCACTCCCTGTGAGAGCCAGTCTGTGACACCCACCAGAAAGAAGAGGGAAGAAGTAGGAGAGGAAACTGAAATGATGTGCACCTTCCTCACATGTGGTGGTGAATAAAGCCAAATTTTCCACATTTGGCTCCAGAGCAGACATGTGTAATGCCAAGTACTTTTCCTCTGCACTTCTCTTTTTGTGCTGAGAAATGATCAGCATATCTATGCAAAGTGCATAGCCCCATATTTTTCCTCTCGCTTTGCACTAGAAATCTGGGAGCTGGCAACCCAGAGTCGTAGGTGCAGGGAAGTGTTGCTTCCAGGAATAGTGTGTACACTTGACAGCCTTGGCTGAAAATGTTTTACTTCATGAACTTTTCATTAACAGATTTTGTATATTCCTACCCATAGAGCACAAGATATTATCCAACTCCATATTGGATATGACAACATTTGCCATATTACCTGAATGTAATACCTTTAACTTTTGACATGACTTTCATTGCAGCTGAGCGTGGACAGACCTCCAGGAAGTCACCATTCATCCTCAGCCAGGACCTCCACTATATTTGCCAAGTAAAGCTAAAAATAGATAGACTCTCTCTTCCATTAAAAACACATGGAGGTTTCCAAACTTTGTTTTCTTCTTACAGTGGGACAAAGAGTTGAACTCTCTCTTTATTTTTTGATGGAACAAAATATATTGAATATACTGACATTGTAATTAATTATTTAAGATATCCTTAAGACAAACTGAAAGATTATGATTTCCCACTTAATTTTTCAAAAAATTGATCCATTACCTCAAAAAATTCCAGTGTGAGTGAGTGCCAGGTTGTTCACACTTTTAACAAGTTCTCCATCCAAATACTTGTGAACTTCTTTTATCCACCTCAAATGCCACAAGAGCAGGTCATTTCATCACTATCTGGCTACCTCACATTTTTTAATGATCTCACTTTCACAGGTCCCACATTTATTAAGTGGCATCATCCCTGCTATACAAATAGGGGAATTATTCAAGGATACAGAAAACGAGGTGTCTTCCAGGTCCAGGGATTATGTCCTCTCTGTGACACATCCCATATACATTTTCAGCTCCAAATATTGAACCGTATACTCAGACAACTATAGGTAACCTACATTCTGCTCTTTCTGGGTCCCATTTGCCTACTCTGAGCTGCCAACCTAATTCCTCCCCAACATCTGCACTCACAGCACAGCCCAGAACTTGGCTCTCATCTCTGTCAGTCTTGAGTAGTTGCTGCCTCACACAGAAATAAGGCACCTTGGAGATGTCCTAACCTGTGGTGGACCTCAACAGTCCTCAAAGGCTCACACGGTACCCGTAGGTCAGGATGACTGAGCCGTAAACTTGCTTGTCCCAGCTATGCTGTACTGGTATTGGTGGGAAGTGAGGTGGTGGTACTGGAGGATGCATGAGCCCATCTTGATGAGCATCATCTTGATGTTGTCCCACATTGCACATCTAGCTATGCACTGGTCTCTTCTCAAACTAGTGCCTAAGTGGCATAATTTATGTCGTTTGCAGTGACTATGCAGTGATTTACCACTCTGTAGCAAGTATTGATATTGTTGGTGAACTCCAGGTTCTAAGTTTACGTTTATTATGAAAACAGGATAGTTTTCATTATCAAATTGTCAAAATTTATAGGTTGTGACTCATGCCCGTGCCTTTCTTCTCCAGTATGATCTCAACAACTACAGGATAGAAAGATTCAGAAAAGTTTCCCCTTACTATTAAACTCTCACTTTTCTCCCTAGGAAAATTAATTTCTATTTAACAGGTGGAAAGATTTAGAAAATCCCACAGTGAAGTAAAAATAACATCATTTCTGCCATTGACACAGAACCCCCTCACGGCTTTCACAGGAGGATTTGCCCTAAGGAAATATTGCTGCAGCAAGAATAATTACAGCAGGGTAATACATACTGGAGAGCCAAGCTACAGCAGCTTTATCAGAGACTGCCTTACACCACTCAATCTGTTTTACTACGTGTTTTACTGAAGATTATCTTTAGGAACCGAGGAGGCTGTGACAGGGCTTCTGTCAACTAATGTTACTCCCATGGCCAATTAATGAGATTAATATTGACTGTACAGTTCTGACATCCTGGGAGATTTAAATGTGTTCTTTAATATTGTCCAGGCTTCCCTTCCGTTCCTGCACATTTTCTGGTAAGCTTCAAAACAGCCCTTCCATCTTACCACCCATTTGCTTGTCGTTATTGTCACCGTGCTGTGTTGTGCAGATGCTGGAAGTGGAGCGTATTCTTTTGCTCTGAGTTGTGGTGCCTTCAGTCTCATCTTTTCCCAGTTATACCTGGGATACTGCAGGGTTGTTCATCATCTCCACCTGCCCAAGTTATATCTGGGGCTCCATTTCCCTTGTTGTCCTCCCAGGCACACAGTGGTCTTAAAATGGTAACTTGCAGCCCCTGTCCTCTCCAAATGCTCTTCCAGTTCCTGGCATCTTCATTTTGACAAGGTCCTGCAAGGACAAGTTACCTTTTCTCACCTGATTGTAACAAAACTCTACATACTTCACCACAAAGTGGTTTCCATCGAGACTATTGCATTTTATTTATAAACATGTGGAGCACCAAAATGTAAATCCCTTCCCAGAGGAAGGTGACCAGGGCCATGCTCTGCGTGCTTGTATGTGCATGTGGGTGGGAGTGTAGTGATGGCTAAGAAGCACTGGTTACTATTGAATAATCCTTTGGGAACTGCTGCCTTTTCCTAAATATCTCTTAGGTTGGTGCATTAAAGGATATTAGCATATTAATGCTGATTCAGGTGAGAACTTGTGCTGGGATCCTTTACTTTTCTCTGAAATTCAACAAGTCACGATACATTAGGAAATGAGGCTTCTTTATTTTCTTCCTGTTAATTAAGATGCTCTGTGTAAAGCACTGCCCAGTCAAAGATCAGTGTCCAGCTGTGCTAAAGCTTTGAAAAAGACTTTTTTAAATTTCTCTTCCTTCTTTTTTAAATTATTTTTCTGCAGGTGCAATGGTTCATTATGATACAGATGATCAAAGAAGGGCTGGCTGCTGTGGAAAAGAAAAACAGGAATCAGGGTCCCTAATCATGCAGTTAATGAGAGGAAATGAATGGCCACTTTATAGGTGGATTTTTTTCAGGAGTCTCCTTCCGTTTTTAAAGCAGTGAGTTTATCCGCTTTAATAAAAACCAGAATGGCTGTTCCTGGTGGAGATCAAGGGCACGACTTGCCCAGTATCCCATCTCATGCATGCCAAAGAAGAATGGGCACAGGACAGGAGGGTTTGATATCTTGAGTGATCTCCTGGACCCCAACTATAGGAAATTTTCTGGGACTGAGATGTTTCTTGTATTGAGTGGCCCCACGTGGACCTCTCCTCCACTTGCCTTTGCCCAGCTAACCCTGTAAGAAGCAAGAGACAGAATAATATGGTATGATGATGCCTCTTTGTAGGCTTCTGATCTTGCTGTCATGACCTTAAGATAGACAAAGGATGGCAGACTGTGGAGCAGCTAGGATGCTTAATTAAAAACAGTAAACCCAAAGTTTTAATGGTAGATGAAGTAAATGATGAAGTTATACCAAATCTTCTCTCCAAACTTTAGCCTCATTTTTCATTTGAATTTACAGGTTGCAACATCACTGAATATAATTCTTTATAATGTGTGTTATGAAACCATGCAAACAGGTTAGTCCCAATGGGCTAATCTGCTTGGTAAGAAAAATTGAGCTGATTAAATGATGCCCACTTCATCCTCATTACGAAGCTCTTTCATTATAATAAAGTGCCGCCGTATCATGGCTCCTGGCTATTTGCAACACTCATTATTATCCTTATTACACCTCTTCATAATTTGTCTCAAGCATTTACTGACTTATATTAATGCATGTCCTCTAATTGCAACGTGTCCATCTCAGGCTTTGCAGCCAGCGCATTCTCAGGCAGGGTACCTAAACCCCTGTGTCAGGCATCCAACCTAATTCCTAATTTATGGAAAAGGCATCTACCAGCTGACATTTTGAGCATCCCTGAGCTCAAAGCACCTTTCTGCTGCAGGGATGCTGCCATGCATGCCAGCAAAATGCTCCTGATATGGGCACAGCTCTATATTGGTAGAAAACCAGCCAGGATGTTTTTGCACATATAGTCCTCTATGGTCCTTCAACGTGAACCCTTTTTTTTAGGGTTATTAATGGCTTTCTAATGGACTACACAATATGATTTTGAGGCACATTAACCAGAAGAGAGACTTGCAGAATGTGCAAGGTAATGGGGAGCTGTTTGGGGTTGTTTACTACTCCCAGAAAAAGCTACACTGAAAACTAGGAGGGTATGGGATTAGAAAATTAGCCTAGAAATAGGTGTAAGCATTCATGGTGTACACACACATGCATGTGCTCAGAGAACAGGGCAACCGGATAGAAAGTGATGTAAATAAGAAAAACGAATTCTCAACAGTTGGTAGAAAAACTAAAACCAAATATGGGTCAAGCAGTAGCCAGTTGAAGGAAGGGCACAAAAGAGACATTTTTTTAAATGGCAAGAACAAAAGGAGCAATGATCTCAGTTCATTATTTACACTGTCAGATTAGCACAAAATAAATACTTTTTTAATGAGGACCTAAGAGGACTCAGGTCTTGGCCACGTTCAACTTAACTTTTTTACCAGTTATCTAGATGAAAATATGCCCTTATTACTGATAAAGCATTCAGATGACACAAATACATAGTCCTGATACAGGATGAAAAGAAAGGATGATAGGTAGAGATCTGGATTGCTTACAAAGAAGAGCAAAAATAACCTATATGTGTTTTGCTGCGGGCAAGTAAAAGCCACACTTCTACATAAAAGGAATGTAGAATTGTGAGATTTTTATGGGGAAGCCACATAGGTTCTGAAAAATGGGCTGCGGTTGATATCAAGTTGAGTCCAGGTCATGTCCATGGGTATGATACCAATATAGATTTGGGGGGTAGAAAAGGAAGGTATAGCAAGCACAACTAGAAAAAAAATACACCTGATGGTAGTGCAATTTCTGCCAGGCATCTATACTTCAAGAGAAACACTGAGGAATTGAATGCGACTCAGAGAAAAAAAGCGCTGAGAATGATTAAAGGATTGAAAGACATGCCTTGTAGCAAAGCACTCGAAATGTCAATATATTTGGATTATCAAAGACAAGGTTAAGGCAAAGTCTACGTTCAGTTCGGAAGTATCTACAACAGGAAGAAAGCGTTGCTAATGGAGGATCTGCAGAGTCGTATACAAAAGCATAGCTGAAAGTTGAAGTAACATAAATTCATGCTAGAAATAAACTGGAAGCTGTATGAGGGAAGATAATTAAACCTGGAATGTCATACAGGGAAGGTACATCAGCTCTTGATGTTTCTTTCTAAAACGTTTGATCTTTACCAACTGATACCGGATAGAGAGAAGCAACAGTAACATATTCTTGGAAGTCCTCTATATACTGTGGAAAGCCAGACTAAAGGGCTGTAATAATCTCTGATCATTTTGAAAATCAGTGAGTTCTGAATTCATGAAATATATAACTTTCCGTATTGTTTATGAAAATGCTATATTTTTAGAATTTTATAACAATCTTTTAAATTTCTAAAAAAAAGGGGGTATCTTATTTTTAATGTTCCCATCAGAATCCCCCAAATTTCTCAGTCAGTGATTCTTCCTAAAAAACCCAGAAACTTGATGATTACTCCCTTATTTTTTTCCATTTCTTCTTCCCTTGTTATTCTAATATCCAATAGAATGTTTCAGGGAGAAGAAGGGAGATGAGTTAATACCGAAAACACAAATAATCTTTTTTTAAAAAAAACTCTAACTAAATTGGACATATTTTTTCTGTGGATTTATTTTTTTCTTCGTATTGAATGTAAGTCATTACCAAGTATGCCTACCAATTGCTCATCTGATGAGCCTTGACCTGGGACTTTGCTGAAAGCGTTAAGGGATTTAATGAAAACACAAAACTGGTTCCAGGAATTAGCCATTACAGAGGGGCAAAATGTAGATAACCGCGCAAGACTTGGTAGTTTTCTGTGTTGCACTGCAGGAAAGTAATCTGGCTTTACAATGACAGCTCAGCCATACAATAATTGTACTCTTTAATGCACAGAAACACAGTGCACCTTGCCTGGAAAGGGAAGATTTTGTAATAATTTGGACACAGCTATTTTCAGTGACTGAGCAAGTCGCAATGACATCCTTAAAAACTCCTGCAAACTTGGAAGCAGCTGTGGGGTTGCCAATGAATGAGAGCTAAAGCCGGAGATTTGTGACCCATTGCAATGTGTTTGCCTTGATGCGCCAGGAAAATTCCTCCAGACTGGAAGAACACGAAAATTGTGCTAATATTCATACTGAGAGCAGAATGACCCAGGTAACTGCACGTGGGCTGTGTCTGACATCAATCTGAAAGCTGTACAGGACTCGTTTGTTAACGAATTAAAAGTTGACAGCATAATTAATACAGGTAAAGCAAGGAAAATAGATCTGGTCATAACACAGACAATTTCCTTTTTTTGATAAGTTTACAAATTTAGTTAATAAAGATAACCCCCTAACTGTTATAAAACTAAACTCCTTAGTAACTGACACCATTATGATAAAAAAATACATGGAGTGTGGTGTCAGTCAAATGCATCTCAGAATGGATGTGGTGTTGTCTAGCAGACAGATTTTAAACACTAATTTTCAGCGGAGAATCACTGGCAAATGTTCTGCGAATGTTGCCAGTAGACTGAATACTAGCAAAAGTTTTGCAAAGATTTGGAAATAATCCTGAGCTCATTTCTGACAGAAACATTGGATGATACTGGTAAAGCGGTAAATATTGATGAAGGCTAGACAGTCTTTTAAGACATCTGAATAATTCAATATGCTAGCCCATTCATACAGAAAATATTTTTGCTCAGCCAATATATCCTAATACACAGGAGCAGAAACTTTAGTCCATGCCAAGAGAATGGGTATTTATTGGCAAATCACTGACTTCTGAAAACCATTTGGGATTAGAACGAGGGAAAAGGTGAATGGAGGCCGCTGTGAAGAAAAATGAAAATCTTGTGGGTAGTAAGAGAGGATACCGAGCATGGCTGAAGCGATGCTTTGTACCTGTACCCCAGGTACAGAACCATTCCACATACTTTTAATGGCAACATGTTTTGGAATAATCTTAAAATATTAGAGAATGTGCATAAGAGATTCGCAGAAATTATCTGAGAATGGGAGAAAACGCTTCTCCGTTAAGAGATCTTCGGTATTTTTACACTCTTGTTACTGCACTGAGCTTTGTGTCACTGTTCCCATTGCTTGACCTAATTCTTCAAAAGGTCGCTCCATGTAGTGTATCAAAAAGGAGCTTGAGAGACAAATTAACTGCAAAGTGTACATCCCTTCATAGGAAAAAATACCAGGAACTACGTCTTCAGCCGCTGTGGGAAAGTCATGCCAGGAGCCAAGGACAAATTTAAATGGAGAATAAGACACAGCTTCTTAATGATGGGTGTGCTTTCTTGCTAAAAGTCCACAGCGGTGGTTTTTCTCTCTCTCGTTGCATTCACATCAGGTCTGAAGGCATTTAGGAAAGCCACTGTGTCCTAAATGAGCTATTTGGCTTACTGAAAAGGGCAATGGGGAGAAAGTGTTCAGCTTGATGTACAGGAGGCCACTCTCTAACAATGTAATGCTCGCTGCCCTCAAATCCGGTGCAGCGCTGCCACTGGTTTCAGCTGTTTGAAAAAGGAGTGATCTGGATGCAGTATCAGAGAAATTGTATTTTCCGCAATTGGCTAATGAGGATATAAAATTCCCCTGATCATTCCCTTGCGCTGTCAGACTGTTATGTCTAGCCGTTATTTTTGAACTCTTGCTAATAGACAAGAAAAGATATAGGGGATTAATCAGAGTAAATTCAGGAGGCTCTTATTATTTCCCCTTCTCTTTATTCCCATAGCAATGACAAAGATGAGGCATCCTCTATAAAAATGTCAGAACTGCTAAATCAGGACTCATGTGAATGCATCTGCTTTTACTGCTGCCCTTGCGATTCTCCTGCTGTTTACATGGCTTTTATAATTGAAGTTATATTGTTGAAATAATATCCAGCACAAGAGCTCCATATTTATTCTTCCTCCCCACAACTTTGGTCTTTGGATTTCTCCAATAAGTGATGTGAAGCTGTAGATTATCTTCCAGCTATGCAAACACTTGTTCTTCCACACCTCCCCAGATGCAGCCCTTCACACCATCCACAGAGCTCTGATCTTCTGTCTTCACTTGTCTGTGCCATTAAAAGAAGAGGCAGATGCAGCCCCGAAATCAATGGGAGGAGCTCTGCAAATACAAGCACGTCAGATGGCACAGATGATTTTACGACAAAAACTACTAATACAGATGTTACAACCCCTACCCCCCTCATCCTCTCCATCTGCACCTCTGGAAATCTGCAGCTGGTTAAAGGGAACTTTCTTTCTCAGCTCTGCAGGATCTTTGCCATTGAGGTATTCATGTGTTCAGTCAAGTTATTTGAGGGTACAACTTCACAGGTTGGAAAAGACCTTTAAGATCATTGAGTCCAACCATCGATCCAGCCCTAAGTCCACCACTAAACCATGTCTCTAAGAACAACATCTCCTCATCTTTTAAATACCTCCAGGGATGAGGACTCCACCACCTCCCTGGGCAGCCCCTCCCAGTGCTTGACCACTCTTGCAGTACAGACATTTTTCCTCAGATCCAATCTAAACCTCCCCTGGTGCAACTTGAGGCCATTTCCTCTCGTCCTGTCTCTGGTTACATGGAAGAAGAGACCAATCCCCACCTCTCTACCCCCTCCTTTCAGGAGCTGTAGAGAGCGATAAGGTCTCCCCTCAGTCTCCTCTTCTCCAAACTAAACAACCCCAGCTCCCTCAGCCGCTCCTCATCATTCTTGTGCTCCAGACCCTTCCCCAGCTCTGTTGCCCTTCTCTGGACACGCTCCAGCCCCTCAATGTCCTTTTTATCATGAGGAACCCAAAACTGAACACAGGGTTCGAGGTGTGACCTCACCAGTGCTGAGCACAGGGCAAATTTTCTCAGTGCTTCCTCAAATAGCTGTCTCCATATTTTTATATACAATTTCTGCACTTTCTCTCACTCAGTGAAGGATGTGGGAATGCACTGCTGGCATCACTCAACCTTCCCATCCACCTGGCATTTTGCAGATTTTTACAGGAAGGAAAAAAATTACCAGGCTTACTCATGGTCACACAGTGTGTGCACACCAGATTCAGTTGGGTAACCCCAGACTCATGAGTCCCAAAAATGTCAGGCGTGACAAGCATGTGATCTACCACACACTTTCATCTATCCTTACTTTTCCACTCCAGTACTGCACAGAGCTCAGCTGGCAAGAAGCTTTATCTTGAAATTTATATTAAATTCAGCACCAGGTTGTCCTTTTACATTTCTGTTGTTGTCGTCTTTTCACGTTGGATTTTGACTCCGGTCTGAGGTGATGCAGGGTTTGATGTGCTGGGATAAACATGGATATGATAGCAAGAAGTGAAGGTTCATAGCGAGCCCAAACGCCCTCAACTTCCATTGAAATGAGTGATTCCCAGCATCTCACAAGAGTTGGTTCTATGTCTTTACCCTACGTGCCACAGAATATTATCCAAAATGTCAATTTAATCTTGGGGCAGCAATGAGTGGCAGCTTAGCTCAGAATTTGTATTTCATGCAGCACTGAAGCCATGCTTCAGTTTAGATAACAGAGAAACACAAACATAAAGAAATTTCAGCTTTCTGGCATAAATAAATGTTTGTAAAACGGCTACAAGGAGGAGCTTTCACTATATTTTTCTTAACACACAATCTGTTTTATTTCATTTGCTCCAGACTTGCTTTTTCGTTTGCATCTCATCTTATTAAAGTGGTGCAGAAATATGAGCTGCAGGGGATATTTAACAGACCTGATAACTAAGTTACCATGTCGGAATTAATAGCCAGACTGAAAAAAATATATAGCACTTTATCAGGACCACAAATTGCCAAACATTTCTGTCAAGCATTTTCTGTCCAGAATCCCTCTCAGATGGCAGTGTCGTGCTGAGCTGATTTTCCTTGGCACATCAACTTCCATCCTGGAGAAAAGAAATTCAATCTTTGGGCCTTGGATCCACCATACCACTGACAATTAATGATATTTTAATAAAAGTTGTACATCTCAAAATCCACCAGAATCTGTCTGGCCTATAGCACAGCAGAACAGGAAAATTTGACTATTTAAAAACTGCGTTTCCATTAGCCTCAATAATAGAAATGCAACAATGTCCTGAAAACTCTTCTATATGAAATAAGTAATAAATGGCTCCCAAGAAATGATTGTCATAAGGAGAGTAGAATGATTGCAAAGAAAAACTAGAAAAGCAGATTTTTTCTGGTCTTTCCCCATAGGCCCACTACTTGCTGGTGTTCCGTACTTGTGATGGGTACACGGTGCTTCTGTAAATGTGGTCCTTCTGTAAGATATTTGAGTCTTGATCAGCAAGCTGTATGCAGGACCTGCCAGAATGGTTAGAGGGAAAGATATTAGCCAGAAAACCAGGTTAAGTTTTGTCTTGGGTAATTTCTCACTTAGTAATATCTTCAGGACATGAAGTTGCAGATCTCTTTCTGTTCTAAAAGAGTAAGTTTTCTTTACCAATTGTTGGTGCAGAGCTGCCTTGTGTTCCTCTATAATGAGATTTCTTTCCAGAAGGTCCCTTCCATAAAAACAGCCCTTAAACACAGAATCACAGGATGTCAGGAGTTGGCAGGGCCCTCTGGAGATCACCCAGTCCAACCCCTGCCAGAGCAGGATCACCCAGAGGAGGTCACACAGGAACACGGCCAGGGGTTTTGAATGTCTCCACAGAAGGAGACTCCACAACCTCTCTGGGCAGCCTGGGCCATGCTCTGGCACCCTCACAGGAAAGAAGTTTGTCCTCGTGTTCAGGTTGAACCTCCTATGCTCCAGCTTGCTCCCATTGCCCCTTGTCCTGGCATTGGACATCCCAGAGCAGAGCCTGGCTCCTTCCTCCTGACACTCGCCCTTTCCAAATTGATCCCCATGAATGAGGGCACCCCTCAGTCTCCTCTGCTCCAAGCTCAAGAGCCCCAGCTCCCTCAGCTGCTCCTCATCAGGAGATGCTCCACTCCCTCCATCATCTTTGTGGCTCTGTGCTGGACTCTTTCAAGCAGTTCCTGTCCTTCTTGAACTGAGGGCCCAGAACTGAACACAATATTGCTGATGTGGTCTGAGCAGGGCAGAGCAGAGGGGAAGGAGAACCTCTCTGCCCTACAACCACCCCTTCTCATACACCCCAGGATGGCATTGGCCTTCTTGGTCACAAGGGCACATTGCTGGCTCAATTAATTAATTTAATGCTTTTTCCATTTGCCATTGAGTTTGGTGGTGTCCCAGGGTTTTGCTTGGCACAGAGTAGAGGGCTGCCTTGTCCCCCCACATTTATGCACTCGCTGGGCAAAGGCAACACTGAATGTAGTAATGAACACTAAAAACAAGCTCTATGAGGAAGGAAAAGTCATATCAGATCCATATTAGGCCCAGGTTTTGATGGGAAGAGACTCTGAAAAATCACATGAGAAATAATAGAAGAGTGACATTGAAGGAAAGGGAAGTGATGGGGAGAGAGGGTAAGGAAAGCAGAGAAGCTGAAGCAATTGGGAGACGTGAGATGGAGCGGTTGTGCTAAAGGCTGAGCAAAATTGTGCTCTATGAATGGCCATTGATTTCCTCCCTGCTCACATTGGGGACTTTGCGAGTATTGTCAGTATTTTGTCCAGCTGTAAAAAGCTCAAAATGAAATTCTCAAGAGCATACCTTTAAAATATAGTCTCTAAGAAATTTTGGGAGCTTTTAAATTGAAAAGTGCTACATTAAAATGAGGTTATTAGCAATAATTACACGTTACAATCTTGCAAACCTCTGGTTCCTTCATTCCCATCATCAAAGCTTTTTATATCACAAGGTTTTTATTCATTTAATTGTAGCCTTACATTAAACTTGTCCTGCATTTTGGCTAGCTTTGGTTGCTGGAACAATAGCTTATCCTTTCAACTATGTAACTTTTCAGTCCCTTTGTAGCATGAGAGAAAGATGAAGATGCTGAGTGGATTCACAATAATTACATTGTTCCATTGAAAAGAATCACAGAGCGCTCCCCTCCAGTTCCTTAATAAAGACTCAGCTGTAATTAAGCATTAGGAAGACCTGTTAAAGCATTAGTCTACCTGGAAAGTTGGTATCTTCACAAAAATTCCTATCTTTGTTCTCCACTTTGATCACTGCTATATTAGATGCTTTCTATGCAAATTAACTACATTTTCCTTCTGAAATATTGTCCTCCTTTAAGCTTTCTATGTTTAGCTAGAATTTTGAGTTTCCAGACAAATTCAGTTCAGCCTTTTTTCTCTCTCTCTCAGTGCAATTCAGCACTGCCTCTTCACTTACCTCCTTTCACTGAGCTCTGAAATTTGGCCAGCATTTGACACCTCCCCTTGGATATCTAATTATGGGTGTAACGGAGGAAAACCAAAACTCCTTGTCTTCCTTGTCAAATTCTCTAACTCTCACTCTTTGCTGCCACTGTCCCTGTGTCTCCCTGGACACTACACAGGGTTTATTTTCCTCCTTTCTCCAGGAATTCAGGCCACATTTAAATCCAGCAGAAACTGCTGAAGTGTATTATGGTTGATGTTTTGCACGCTGCCATTCAGACCCTCCTACAACAGCAATGAACCCCCTGTCTTTCCAATTTCAAGGGAACCTTGTTCTCAGTGAGGTCTTCAGGTGCCATTGCATCTCAGATAATATTAAAGAACAGCAGTAACAATGCTTATGTGTCAGAGTAACGAAAGAAAGAAAAATGTATAGTAGCAAACAGGACTGAAGCCTGAAACATGCTTCTGGGCAAACAGAAATAAAGCTGATTACAGTTATCTCATTAATCCTTAATAAAAAGTTTCCAGGATAAGTGACATCCCACAGCCACAGCAAAGCAGTACCTGGGGCAGACAGACACGTTACTATGCAGTGCTCCTAAGGCTAAGTATATTTTTATTTTGGTAGTGCATTTCCAAGTGAATTGTTCCAAGTGTGATCATCCTTTCACACTTGTCAAGACACTTTAAATACTGTTAGGCAGCTGACTGTTAAGAGACAAAGTGATATTGAAGCTACGCTATATGAAATTGAAGCTACGCTATATTATCTTTAAAGGGCTAGCATTTTTATGTATTTTTTTAAAAACGAAATTGTTGACTAGGTTCTGTGTAGAGCTGCTCACATCCATCAGTAGACAGCTTTCATAGGGGAGAGAAACCCACAACCCCATGAGAGGGGACACGTTGTGAGCCTGTGGGCTGTCCTGCACCATATACTGGTGGAGCATGGCCTTCAGCAAAGAGCATCTCTCACAGCTTTGTCTGCTGGGTATTGTGGGGATTAAAGTAGTACCCAAAAAGCACAAGTGAGGTATTAAGCTGTCATTTTGGCCTAGGCTGTAGCACAGCTGTAGAAGACTGTAGAAGAATAGTCTGGGGTCATGCTACCATAACCAAATGGATGGACACTTGGTGATGGAGGAAAGTCCATGCTGCCACCACAGTCAAATGCCAAAGACCACCATAAAGACCAACAGATAATGAAATGTGAATGAGAGATGCCAATTTGAGGTAGGGATGTCTGATGGTTTTAGCTTCTGAAAGCTCAGGTGCATTGGTTGCTGCTAAGAAGCTGGGCAGAAGTCACACACATTTTTGTATGTGGTCCCCTGAGTTGAGAGCTAGTCTGTCCTTATGTGAAAGCATTGGAGTTACACCCAAGAAAGGTATTTAAATCAGGCTTTCCAAGAACTTTTTCCTCATGTTCACATGAAACCTCCTATGCTCCAGTTTGCTCCTATTGCCCCTTGTCCTGTCATTGGACATCAGAGAGAAGAGCCTGGCTCCTTCCTCCTGACACTCACCCTTTACAAATTTATAAAAATTTATAAAAATAAAGGATGCAAGCCAAAGAAACATGCTCTGAAATGCTGAGGTGCAGGAGTCAAAATAGACCCTGGAGAGGTAGCAAAGAGGGGGTGCTGGGAGGCTGTAGGCTAGTGGGGTGGGAAATACAACAGATCTGGCATATCTTCATACCAGACTGTGTGCTTTTACCACTAACTTAATTTCACAAAGTTTCCTGTCCTCTTCCATGCCATTCCCCAGGAAATGAGCTCTATTCCACGAGAGAATCATTTATTTGAGACAATACAGCCCCTTCCTATTCTAATAATCTTATCAAGATAGTAACATTTTGAGCCAATGTCTCACTGAACTAATGGACAATTCACATGCCTTGCTTTTCATGACATTAGTTTTAAAGTAATGATGATCTCTAACCATTTATTAATCTTTATTCTTATAACTAATCTCAGAGGCATCAAAGCTCACTACTTTCATTAAGTAAAAATATATAAACCTTATGGGATTGGTCTGAAAAATTCCACCTTTACTTCGTACTTTATTTTCAATAGGTAGCAGTTCTTTTTGTGATGGAAACATCAAATGGTAGAAAAAGAAGAAACAGAAACACTGAGAGAACTCAAGAGGATTTTTTACTACGATGGCCACACAGCACATTGGTTTCATAATGCAGTTATCAAGTCATATCAAAACACAACCATGCATTATCAAACATTTAAATAGATCTCAAACATAATAATTTTAGCAATTTATTTATTATAAACAATTTTAATTTCTTTACTTTTGCTTTTTTCATGACGCTGCTCTGGTCATTGCATGAAGAGTTGTGAACAATTTCCCAGGCACACTATACCTTAGTTTTAAGGCTAATCCCTGTGCTTTTTCTTCCAGTGACTTTGCATGTAAATGTCAACAGTGATTTCCAGCCACTGCCTGTGATTAAGTGAAGCACAATTTATAGGGAAAAGTCTCCTTTACTAGAGAAACTGATATAGTTGTCAAAGTTATCTGGGCAAGCTGCTGTGCTTGTAAGTCCTTTTTCAGGTGATGAGGGATTAGAGATTCAGGAAGCCCTGAGAGGAGAACTTGCCTAGCAAACAGATTTGGAGAGGGTTTAATGAGAGGAGAAGACTCTGGAGGTGTTACGGAAAGGAGCTGATGTTTGTTCTTCCCATCCACACAATGAGCTCCTAAACCTCCCTAATCTCTCTTGAGTGCAGACGCTGCTTTGTGAGCTTCCTATTTTAACAACAGCCTGGTGACAATTTCTGCTAGGGGTTTCTCAACTTAGTAAGGTTTGACCTTTTCTTGCAGATGAAAGCTGTATCCAATGTAATTTTAAAGTCCTAGGGCAATTTACTTTAGTGCTACAGCACACATTGGAAAATAACACACAAACTAACCAAATGTCAACAGAAAGCAATTATTTAGGACAACTAAAATTATATCTTAAAGGCAGTCCAGAACATAGACTTAGTGGAGTCTTCTTTATGGAAAAAATTGCCTTGGTGGATTCTGTTTGGGAATACGTAATTTGTTCAGCCATGTCCCATCACTTGTTATCAGGTGAGATATTTAATAGAAGTGATAACTGTAAAAAGACAGCAAAATTATTAGCCTATCATAACTTCCTAGGGACAATAATTTTTTTTACAAGACTCTGCATAGTGAGTGGAAATATATTGCTCAATATTAATGGGAGGTAAGGAGCAACTCTTTTATAGTATCACCTCTAAAAATCTCCCTTATTTAACATTTGCTGACATTGCATTATCTCTCAAAAATACATTGCATTTATTTGTAATAAAAGCAAAATTTCCAGAAGAAAATAAATCACTCCTGTCCGTGTTAAGAAGAAGCTTCTTTTGACATCATCAGAAAAAGTAGCATCAGAAAAGATGCCTTGAGGAGGGATTTAGTTAAATTGGAGCATCAGGCAATGATTAATGGGACTAAATTTACCAAGTCCAAATGTCACGTTCTGCACCTAGGACAGACTAATGCCAGGCACAAGTATAAATTGGGACGTTGTGATATGACAGATGCAGTGAGACGCCCCAGCTAAAACTGGGCCCTCTTGAGCCAAAACAGCAAACGTGCTTGCCTTCTCTAGCCTGAGACTTTCACAGCATAACTACCAAAATAGATGCATTTACTTTTACCCAAAGAAACTCCTTTAGTCCTTGTGTCAGAGGCTATTTCATTGTGGCCATGGGAGGATTAGAGGCTCAGCTGGGGAGAGAGCATGCTGGTTTTGGCTGGGATAGAGTTGACATTCTTCACAGTAGCTTTTATGAGGCTATGCTTTGGATTTGCGCTGAAAACAGTGCTGATAACACAGGGATGTTTTAGTTATTGCTGAGCAGTGCTTACACAGAGTCAAGACCTTTTCTGGTTATCACTCTGCCCCACCAGCGAGGAGGTTGGAGGTGTGCAAGAAGTTGCAAGGGGACACAGCGGGGACAGCTGACCCCAACTGACCAAAGGGATATTGTGTACTGTGGGATGTGGTGCTCAGCATATAAAGCTGAAAAAGAAGAGATGAAGACGGAAGGAGGGGATGTTCAGGAGTGATGACGTTTGTCATGGTCTTGTTTTGCTTTGCTTGCGTGCACGGAACTTGCTTTACCTATTAAACTATTGTTATGTCAGCTCATGAGTTTTCTCACTTTTAGTCTTCCCATTCTCTCCCCGATCCCATCAGTGGATAGTGAGCAAGTTAAACCATGACAAGAGGTACCAAAACCTCTCACACAAGTCCAAACTATTGGAAGTGCTCCCTGTCCTTGCTTGCATTGCAGGACTGGTAGACAAACTTGAGGGGGGGAAAGAGCAGCCCACAACCTCCTTCACATTTCTTAGGGGTTGTACCAAGGGAAACACCACGTTTTACTACTGTGCGGGTGTAGATATAATTCAGATAGGAAGATTTCTCTCCAGAGAGATCTTTGTCCTAACATTGGTGATTTTATCTCTATCAATCCTGCTGCAGTTGGGTGGCCGCGCTGTGGTGGAGGCAGCAGGCATGTGGACCTAATTCTCCTGCATCACAGCCATGATAGTGGGTAAATCTCTTAGCTATGTGCCTCCTGATTTATTTTTATTGCCTTTTTTTGGAACTGAGAATGTTACTGATATGTATGATATGATATTATATTATATGATATGATATATAATATCAGTGCCTCTCTTTGTATGAGGCATTCTTTCCATTTAGCTGTCCCTAGGGATATTGTACTTCTAATACACACCATAAAGAGACAGAAATATATTCTTTTCTCCCATAGTAGGAGGATAAAATGACAGACATTAAATACTAAAAGTAAAGCAGAAGACTGCTCATTCTTTCTATGTATTTCACTTTAGCCTAGGATTTGTAATTCAACATAAACCAGTAAAAGTTTTATGAATTCAGGTATTTTTGTTCCAATTCCTACTCCAGCTTTTGAAATGTGGTTCGTAAAAAGAGAAACAAAGACGACAATAACCTATACAAGTGAAAATGGGAGCACAAGGGAGCAGTTGGTAGCTGTACATCCAGCCGTGCAAAAATGTTGTGGTTTCTGCTACTGCCTCAAATTGATCCTGGTTGTAGGACTCAATTCACAGACCAGGCTTGTATGCCAGTACTGGTTTTCTAAACAAATAAAGTTTAACTCTCCATTCCCTCAGCTCTTTTCATCTTCCCAATATCATCAGTCAGTCTTGCTGCCTCTCGCTGAGTCCCTCTCCTATCCACCTAGGACCGTCTGTCTTGCTATCTTACCTGATAGCTTGGAAAATAAAGCAGGCAATTCCCATTTATCCATCAAGACATGATTTTTAGAGAACCGAAGGTGGAAATTCCCCAAAAGCTCTGTGGATTTTCATGGGTGTCTCCTAACCATAAATCTCACGTGGCTCTCACTCTGGGTCTGGGGCAGGACTGAGGGGGTAGCCCATGGGAAATCTGCACTGAGGACAGGAGAGCTATGGCTCTGGGTGCAAGGATGAAGCCATTGCCATATTAGGGAGTTAATTTTGAAAAACAATTCTTGAAAACTGCTTTCGAGACAGCCAAGTGCATCAGATTTCCTTCCAGTTAATGACCTAGTAAGGCAGGGTGCCTCCAGCCAAGACTCATAGTTTTAAGTCACACCCCAAGCATAATCATAGAGCTTTGGCAAATCTGATGATTCTATAGACACTGGCCCAGGTTGCCCAGGGAAGCTGTGGATGCCCCATACCTGGAAGTGTTCAAGGCCAGGTTGCATGGGGCTTGGAGCAGCTGGTGGAGGTGTCCCTGCCCATGGCAGGGGGTGGACTGGATGAGCTTTAAGGTCCCTTCCAACCCAACCCATGCTGTGATTCTATGATTCTGTTCTATTCTATGATATCTTCTGGCAGACATAAACCTTGTAAAAGGTCTTGTCTATACACTGAGCATGGAGAAAGACCCTTGCTGAATACAGGAATGAAGCAAAGGATGCCATGCTGGATGTACCTATGGGGTTAAGGCAGCTAAGAAAAGCTTAAAGGCTTGGCAGCAAAATGGTGAACAGAATTTAATTAATGCACTTAAACCCATTAAGTGACCCAGACCCAGACACAGGGCTTTGTTTACTTGTAAAACAGACCTTAACATTACCCTCTCGGTGAAGTCATATTATATTTACTATGCAGGTCCTAAGTGGTGACACAGATCTCAAGGCAGTGGTGAATTAATGCATGTCTGATATTCAAAAATGAAACATGCTCTAGCTTCTGGGGTACTTTTTTGGCCTACCAAACAATGTTTTGGTGTTTCCAAAAACCACAGTGGTGTGTTCAAGGAAGCTGCAAGAAGGAAAGATGAGGCACAGCATCATCGTTTTGGGCCAAAACCTAAACTTTACCTCCCTGTAATGCCTATGTGTCAAATGCAGCAGTTTCACGTTCACTCACCTCTGTTAACTGTGCCCAAACACCTTCAGATTTAAAAAAATTACTTGTTTTAATTTCTGTCAATCTTTGGATAAGCTCTGATAGATCCAAAGTGATTTCAAATTACAAAGATGATTTGAATTTTGAAAGTGTTCTAAAATACACTGTAATAAATCATTCCATTTCCTCTCCTGACAGCCTAAGCCCTCAGGGCCTGTGTGATAACCACTCCTTTCTCCAGTCAGCTTCATCCTTCAATGAAGCAGGCTAATTTAATAACCTCAGCATAGGAAATTTTGTATCTCTCTAATCCCTACGAGTCAGAGCCCTCCGTACCTACACCCAAGACACTGATAAATTGAAAGTTCATTCAGAGTGGGAGCGATAGAAAGACCAAGGGAAATGGTGGCACCCATCACTTTCCCGCTGCTCTCGGTGCTCAGTGGAGCTGGCAAGGGGTCAGATCCGAAGGCATCGCACTCCGAGATGGACGCAGACATGCAGGGGAAATGAAGACATCCAAACCCAGTGAACGCTTCCTTTGGACATCAGCCTGTAAAGGGAAAATAATTGAATTAGTCTGAGGCTTGGCTGATGCTGACATTTTCAGTGAGAGGAGTCAATCCATAAGCTTCTGCAGCCTTCAGTCCTTGCTGACATAAAGCAATAGTTTGCTCCTTGCAATATCTTATTCACTTAACACTTCAGATATGTTGTCTGAAGTACCTTGGGATCAAAAATGCTCCCTAGATAAGCATAAGCTACTAATACAGAAGGATACTATTTACTTCTTTGAGATGCCCTTTCCTCCACTCTCACTTTAAAATGAGTTTTCTGTTGGTAAAAATCTCCAGATTGACAGCTTTATGGACTGCAGCTCTTCTCCACATGACAAGTACATTGCAAATAGCAGGACACCAGCCATCCTCCTTGCCACGCTATCCAAGGAAGGAGAAAAGTTCGCCCACTGCAATGCTCATTCAATTTATAGTTGGTTTGTAAAGGTTGTTAATTGGTATTTTAAAGTAATCAGCAAGTTACCTTGAGACTGGAGTTAGAGGATAAAAATGCTGAAGCAGGGAGCACCAACACAATATTAACCTCACCTAACTTTAAATACCTTCAGCAAGTAGATGAGCTACTTGTCCAGAGGTCCTGCATAGTTCAGGTAAAGAAACATATAAAAACCATAAAGAAGGATTTGCCTCAGGTAAATTATATCTTTAGTGCCTTGTTTATAAGCAGATACCTACACTGCAAACACCTGAATTTGGATTGATGAATTCCACCTGAAATGACACATAGATGAAGATTTTTGCAGGTCTAGGTCTAATTCAAAGTTATGATTTCAAAGAGGAAAAGTAATATGTATGCTATGATTAAACTGCAATTTTGAAAGATTCTGTTAGTCCACTTTAAGTACTAAACTGCCACTTCAGAACGGATAATAATAATAATAATAGTAATAAAGAAGCAAAAAGGAATATATTTTGCAGATAGAGTGCCCTGCTTTCCAAATCTTAAACTGCCCCAAAATAGTAGGCACTAGTATTATTTATTATTTTAATTTTACCTGCAGAGCACCAGAAACATTTGTGCAACTTCACAGAGGAATAAAGGTGATAGGCCCTGACTTGAGATCTTAAAATATTAATGTGACTAAACACAGGAGGTGATGACAGCAAATGAGTGAATAAAGTGGGGCATGGAAGAAATAGTTCACAGCAGCATAACAGCGTGAAAGAAGCACTTTGGGGTGGTTATATCTCTTTAATTCCTCTTTGGCTCCTCTAGATACTCTTTTGTGTGTGCGAAGAGAGTGGTGATAGTAAAAAATGTCAAAGGACTTGCCCAAGAGCAGAAAGTACCAGAATTGGGACTATAAACTATAGGAGTTCACCAGACCTACCTCAAGCCACGGTACCAAATAACCCTGTGAAGAGCTTGCAACAGTGGAACAAGTACAAGTCTGAAAACTAAACTATAAAAACTATAAACTATCTAAACTATAGAAAAATAAACAGTTCATTGTTCCTCTCCTTATTGAAAGAGGTTAAAGCAACTTAAACAGAATTTAACTTCAACATTCCCCTCCTGATGGACAAATATCAGTCCAAGTTAATTGGAAATGTCAGCTGAAAAACCTTGATAAAGGGGGTTTAGAAGAGAACGCTAACTAAAAGCAGTCAAAACTGGCAAGGTTAATGCAAGATTGTTTTTCCTCCTGTCCCCACAGTAATTTTCTAACCCAACTATTGAGTTTCTCATAATATTTGTTAGGTATCTCCTGAGGGATGCTGTGAAAGCTGTAATTCAGCTGCTGTAATGGAATCCTTATTGTCTGAATCAAGGAGACACATTTCGCTCAAAAACTCAAACCAAGCTGCTTTTTTTACTTCCAAGATATTTTGGACAACGCTTTTCTCATATTATTTCAAATTATGGGCCTGATTCACCTCAGGCTACAATAAACCATAGTTTCAGTATGTTCTTGGAGAAGGTGATTAGGTGCCTGACAACACATGCTGAATTAAGCAGGATCATCTGACCCTTCCTAGCTAATCCCGGTCTCCTGGAATGACTTGTCCATAGCAGCCCTCCCATACCATGGCAAATCTCTCCTCAGGACTTTAAGAAGACCATCGTTATTTTGACCCTTCTATAACGATGTCCCTTGAAGTGACCTAAGGTCATCTGAGGATTGGATTGGATGAGCTTTAAGGTCCCTTCCAACCCAAACCATTCTGTGATTCTATGATTGTTAAGGAAATAAACAGATGACCTTCAACCAGGGGGGACAATACAGGGTTATGTGTACAGCTCCAATCAAAAGATGAATAAGAGACCATGTGATAAGCACAAGGATTTTTCTATAAATTTATTAGCAAGACAGCCACAGCAAGCTGCAATAGTCGTGTATGAACTGACACTAATATCCAGTAAGTTGGATATGAGGAAAAAGGTCTTCCCCATGAGGTGGCAGATCACTTGCACAGGTTGCCCAGAGGTGGTGCAGGCCCCATCCCTGGAGATATTCAAGGTCAGGCTTGATGGGGCTGTGAGCAACCTGATCTGGTACCAATGTCCCTGCTCACTGCAGGGGCTGGACTGGATCAGCTGTAAAGGTCTCTTCCAACCCAACACCTTCTATGATTCTGTGATGATTCTACAATTATTGACACTAAATTATTAATGGCGTTAAAGGAAGGACCTTGAGACATGTTATTTTGCTATTTAGAGTGATGTTTCTGAGTGCCACCTAACATTGCAGGAAAATCTGTGTTTATCTGATAATATTCAGGAGGAAAAGACACTCTATGCATGTGAGAAATTACATTTTGGGGTGTCTAAATAAGGGCACAGCACAATGAATGAAGGGGGACTTGATGTAGTGTGATAGAGCAAATGGAGCTGCTGTGATAAGGTATACAGCATGTGTACATACTACACTTCCATATATCACATAGAAAACTGATTATTTCTGTGAAGTAGCAGAAATAATGACACCTACATCTTTTTAAAGAGTGAGTGAACTGGCATAATACATTGCTCTATAGAATGAGTTCTTACAGCATATTACAGAAAGATTGTGAATAACCTACCATCTGGAATTCTATTTCTCCATATCTTGTATGTTAAAATAAAATTAATCAGTGAAATCTGAAATCAAAGCAGTCCACATTACACTGAATTTCCTGTTGCTAGGCATCACTTGGTCATACTGTGATGGGAGGTGTTGTTTTGTTTCCAGCATCAAAAAAGGTGGTGAGATTTTTTTCCAATCTTGTAAACATTTAATCAGGCAGTAGCATAGATAAGCAGATGCCAAAGGGAAGCCTGGCTAAATCCATCATGCCTCTAAATCCCAGGAGGATACCACAACCCAATCTGGGGAAACCGCTCCCTGTGATCATCTTTATGCTTTTATGGTACTGGTTTTGTCCTCAGTCTGGCAGGCTCCCATTCGCATAACTTTGGTTTAAGCCCCGTAGCTTGGATTTCACTGTTGCAAGTACTGCAGAAAATCACTGAGTTCCAACCTGAAAGTGCCAAGAAATGGAGAAGCTACACTTTCCCTGAAAGCTGTTCCTGAATTATTAACTCACTGCTTTTCAACTAAATGTGACTAGCTCCAGGTTCCAGCTACCAATTCCTTCTGTCTTCTCATCAGCAAAAGACCTTTCAGTACCTCATCTTTTTTCTTGGATAACTACACTACAATCAAGTCTTCCCTTGAATATCTGTGAGATAAACTAAATTTAACAAGCTCTGTCTGAATATCACTGAAATGCTTTTCCTGCAGCTGAAAAATAATCTTTATATCATCTCGGGCATTTTTGCATCCTTGAAAAATCATGGACATTGAAAGTAGAATTCAGATAATCTGAATTTGTCTAAAAGTGTCTAGTTTAATATAACAGTTGTGCCTTTCTCTCCAGTCAAGGAAGACACAGACAGTATTGGAGATGATTTATCCCACCTCTCTCAGCACCTCAGAAAAGCTGGATGCCCCATGGAGGTGTCGAATTGAATGCACAGGATGTCTGAACAGCCAGTTTAGACTATCTGCCTGTCTTTTAACTGGTGAGTGCTAGGCGAGATGTGTAGCACCACAGAACTGCGCAAATTCACATATCAATCAGAGAAGACATCACCTCCCACTCATCCCTTACTTCTGCTAGTAATACATACATCAACAGAAGTAGCTTTTTCCACTCGGAATGTATATTCAATTGCTCCTCTGCTACGAGCACTAAATCGATTTTTAGAGGCACGTTTACAGCAGTTGTTCACACATATTGCAAATAGGCCCATGCACTCCTAGCTTCTGGATATGTAATTTTTTTTAATATTATTATTCAGTTGCTACAAAAATGCGTGCTTTGTCAAGAAGATCGGTTTATCCAAAAGCTCTGGCAAGACTCCTTTACCACCATGTCTTTCTTATATACGTTCAGCAACTCTTGATGTTGGTGTGGGCCCTCACCAAGCCAGTTTGAAGCCCCAGTACTTGGAAAAGGAACATTATCCCAAATCTGTACAAGAGGATTTGGTGGAGAAGGAGATGTGATAGTCTCAGGTCCCTTTGAATGCTGACCACAGTAGGATGGCTCTTCTTAATCCAAAATTTCACACAGCAAGAGTGCAATCTTGTCCAGGCAAAGCAGCTGCTGAGATACCTCCAGCTTCTTTCACGTAATTCCAGCAGTTTAAGTAGAAAATACTAGAAGATGCTGCAGCTGATAAAAATATGCTCTGTGTACAAATAAATCCGCTTGCAGAACTGCGACTCCTTTGAAATGATACAGAGTACTAACATTAGTCTGACTGTGGCTCCTCACAGACAATGCTGGAAAAGCTCCTGCGTTACCACACCAAACTGAAGCTCACTTCGATGGAAGAAACAACAAAAACCACACAGAATCACAGAAACACAGAACATTAGGGATTGGAAGGGACCTCAAAAGCTCATCCAGTCCAATCCCCCTGCCGGAGCAGGAACACCCAGATGAGGTTGCACAGGAAGGCGTCCAGGCAGGTTTTGAATGTCTGCAGAGAAGGAGACTCCACAACCTCTCTGGGCAGCCTGTTCCAGTGCTCTGTCACCCTCACTGAGAAGAAGTTTCTTCTCCAATTTAAGTGGAACTTCCCGTGTTCCAGCTTGTGCCCATTACCCCTTGTCCTATCATTGTTTGTCAAAAACGTGCAGAAATTCCACTCCTGAAGTCAGATATCTTTGTTGGACATCACCACGCTCAGCGGTGACATTGTCAAAGCTTGGAATAACACATTTTACATGATTTTCAGAAGCAGGTTCCTCCTCACTAGAAGCATTGATAATATTCAGATAAACCATCTCTGCTGGAGAAACAGAAAAGTTGATATGTATCTGATTTTCTCCAGACAGAGGACAGTTCTGTAGTATAACTCCTTGACAGCAGCTTCTCTGAGCATGCTACAGACTCACTTTTAAGAAAACAGCTTGCAATTTGAAATCGAATTTGCCACTGGGGGAGTATTTTACTGTTAATTGGAAAGCTACTGCTGTAGAGTTGAACTGAAACTGAATTTAGCTGAAAAGAGTTCAGTTCCTGCGTCTATTTTAATGGAGTCAGAAATACTATTGCTTACATAAACCGCCAAATTGAGAACATGAATACCTAGATGTCTGAGCTATGAGGATTTAATCCGCAGTTTAATATTAGGTTCAGTTTTAGGACTTGGGAATATAACAGACACTGCACTTCATGGAAGCGTCTAATGGATGCACAATGACGTGACTGTGGAAATCGCTGACGTTACTTCAGGTCTTGGTACCACCATCACTGCTGTTTCTGATGTCTCAGTTTCCTGCTTCCACTTCCACGTCAGAGGCTATGAGCAGTCCTCACCATTTCTGCACAAATTCTCCATTTTAAGTTACATGGCAGAACAATCTGGTGTGGGATAGTCTATCCTATTTTATTTGGAAGTGAAGTCAGCTAGGAAAGAGCAGTCTCTGTGTAGACGTGATATAATTTCTTACAGATTTGAAGTGGTTTAACATGATCTGGGAAAACTGCAACAGCCAGAGTGCAATCGCAGCTTTTGCTGTGATATCTAGGTAAAATCACTACTATCTGCCAAATCTTTGAGTGCCATAAGCAGAAAGAGCCCAACTGGGTACCATTTAACCCCTGGAGGGTGTTCAAGCCCCACGTGTCTGGCTGTGTCTGGCAGCACAGGTACAGCCCAGAGGATCTGAGAAGACAAATTTTGCCCTGCTGAGCAAAACAGGATGAAAGAGTAGATCCATAACCTGTGTTTGAAACACAACTTGGCACCTGCTCCCCAAATTTGGATTCTAATTGTACTTCCATTAGCGGCTGTTCATACTTACAGAGGACAAGTCTTTCATTAAGCCATTTATTAGTGTTAGTGGATATGAATATCTTCATTGTTTGTCTTAGCCTGTTCACAACTAACAGCAACATACAGTGCAAGTTATACATTAAAAATTAGAGTACAGAGACTTTCAGGATATGTAAGTGGAGCTTTGGGGGTGCTGAATTATAAGACAATATCCTAACCCCCTTGTTCTGTACTATAGCTATGGAGCATGAAAGTTATATTTAATATTGATAAAGTGGTATTAAAAAGGCTGGTTTTAGTGGCTTCAGGATGTGTTTCTTAAAAATTGAATTCCACTTCCATTTTAAAGAAACAACAGAGAAACAGCAGTGACAAAGAAAATATCCCCAGGGAAGGATCTGCTTGAAATTCCAGATGGAGCTGAGAAAGGCAAAACGCAGCTGTCCCAGTCAGACAAAGGGCCCCGATATGGGGAGTTATTCTCATCTTAGCAGATATTTCCAAAATTGACATTTTGGGGGTATTTTCTGTCCATCTATGCAGTTTGTTTCTCCTGGAAAGCCCAGGCGTGGAGCAGAGCAGCTTTTGTACCAACACACAACAGAAAGGCCATGCTTGTCCCAAGAGACCAAGGGTAAGATCTAAAATGTCCACATCTCTTTATTTAGGCAGAATATAAGGAAAGAAACCACAGGTGCCTACTTTTCCTTGCAAGCACCTCCATAGGGACCCATATTTTTGGCTGAGGCACACCTCTAACCATTGCATGGTATTACAAACCTGTTGATGGGTACCAGCCACAGACAATCCAGCACTTCTTGCTACAGCTCCACATCAAGATAATTTATTTTTCCTGCTCTTAGCCAGCTAATATAGACTCTTTTCTTCCCCCTCCAAATTTTATTTTACTCAATTGGGATGACATTTTTTCCCTTGTTCCCAAGTGTTCTATGCATTCACTTGTCAGGTGGAGCAACAACAAAAAAGGGTTATGCATGTACAATAATTGGTTTACACCAGCGAGTCATGCCCCTGACTTGCTTCTGAATCTGGATTTTGCTTCAAATATTGTGCTCAGGTTCCTTTGTGCTTTTTCTCTGCTACCTGCTGTAAGAGTTAAGCACTCAAATTTCCTGTGATTTAAGCTGTGAACAGACGGGTTAGAAAAAAGAAAATCATTGGGAGAGACCGAACGAGCCAGCTTTCTGTCACTCTCTTCAGGCTGATTACAAGTCTCACACTGTGCTATGCCCCCTTGGAGTATTTTACAAAAAGATTTAAAATCTGTTGAAAAGGTAAATGAAATTCATCCAGGAAAAAAAAATAGAAAGATTTTTCTGACAGTCTTTGTTCTACCCAGAAAAGGGGACTGCTTCTGTATCATTTACAGTCTTGGTGCAGATTCAGAATGGCTTTAATACAGTGTCACTGGACTGGGGGGACATCCGAACCCGCACCACACTTGTGCCATGTTGGAGTCACCCTTCCCTCCAAATGGTCGGTGCTCCTCATGAATTAAATAATAATAATAATAGTAATAATAATAATAAAATATATATAATCGGTTTTTCAGCCTTCCTAAAAGCATGCATATTATTCCCTGAAAAGTCTCATTATAAATAGGAATTCAACTGTCTTTCACTTGCCAGAGTTTAAGACTGGGAAATAACAGGAGTGATACAAACTGTGCTAATATTATTTTAATCGCTGGGTTCTTTTAATCTCCTGCACATCAGAGGTGGAATAGCTTTTCATGAAGAACAAAGCATTCAAATACATATTTTGTGTTTTCCCCCGCTGTGTTAATGAAACTGAGCAGGTTTTAGGGAAATCAAATTAGTCTCCTCTTTAAATATTCATTAATTTAAACAGGAGGACTGGAAAATTGGTCACTAGCTATTCAGTAAATAGCACTCTCAAATTGGCTATGTCCTTATGATTACTATGATTTTTTTAAATAACATTGATTTCTTTACGCACTGAAATAACATATTGACACAAGCACATTCAGGCCCATTAGTATGGTTATTGTTCAGCTGTTTTCTGTAGGGCTCCTGCTTAAAAAATTTATACCTTGCTATGACCTTGTGAAGGCATTAAGTAATATTTCTCTGACTGTCAAAGCAGTAGCAAACCTCGGGGAGCCCACAGCCATAAACACTGTAAAACTCGAAACAAGAAAAATGTGAGCACTTTGGGAAGATGTACACTAAATCCTATTTTTGGTGAAACAGACTCTTGCATGTGGACTTTATGCTGTTATTTAGTTGTTTGTAAAATGCTGCTTACATTGCATATATTTACATAACCTTGATAACAGCACGTCTACATACTGTAGGTAAAGTCAAGGGACCATTTGAGCTAAGAACGCAGAAATCGTTGATATTTACCTTCACATCACGTAGAGCCTGGTCAGGGAAGATGCTGAGCACTACCAGGAATCCCATCCTCAATGTACAATTAGTCTGGGCAATTTATCACTCGGCCAGTTCTTCATTTGTCGGTCACTGCCTGCTTTAGCGCAATGATGAATGAAACTGCCCAGCGTGTTAAAGGGAAATTTCGGAAGACAAATGAGAAACACAGATATAGGTCACAGAAATAATTCTGTTTCCTAATCTGTACTGCAATAGGCTTCCTTACTAATAACAAGAAAGAAAACAGGAATGCATACATTGCATATTACAAAGTTTGCTAAAGTTTTTCACTTTTAGTTTAAAACTTCTCACCAGGTTGGCCAGCACGTTGGCAAAGATATTTTTGCTTGGTCATGAGGATCTCGTCTCTTCCAAAAAGTTCTCAATCGTCAGAAAGGCTTCCAAGGTCTTGAAGATGAGTCTTTGCTGGTGACACCAGCTGTGCAAGCCTTCATTGACCTGTAGGATCTATCCACTCTGCCTCAAGACCTCACTGGTGGGACTGAGGAGGCGCTGCTTTGGCCCCTATGCCCTTGGCCACCACCCCCGGATCCATGCAGTCGTGGTCTAGGTCTCCCCCAACATCACTGGTTCTGTCTCCCACCTCTGGCCACCCCACCATGGAACAGGCAGCACTGTGAGGGCCTGTGGCCCCAGATGTGGCTCAGGCTTGGCTTCTCATCCGGAGTGGTCCCCTTTCTGCCCACACAGAGGAAGACCTAGGCCCCACATGAATTTAGTAGAGTTCAGGGGTTTAAGGTAGCCTCTTTAGTTTTTCATGACCTTTTTAGGTATAACGGTGGGGGTTTTTCCCCACTAACATTTCGTTTTGAACAGTTGGCAAGCTTTGCTGGTACTTGCCTAAAGGAAGAAGATGGAGAGGGGGAGTGCTTCAACAGTGCTCAAGTGCCATCATGCCCAAGGCGGCTTTTCGTCTTTAACAAATAGAGGTGAGAAGCTGCTGCCTTTGAGGCCTGGCTGAAATCAGACAAGAAAACCAACAAACTGTGAAGACTCTGACCTTTCTCCATGACAAAGCTGAAAGGACAGTTGAAGAAAACACCCACAATGTAGTTCAAAGTCATGAATAGAAAAAGAAAACAAACTGGAAACGTGTGGAGGAGAAAGTTCTGGAAAAACAGCACTTCAGTAGAGGCTCAATTTTGGATCCCTCTGATCTCAGAAGGTCTGATGAGTGAACTGAAACACACGCATTCAAGTGCTTGGTTTTGCCTGCATACTCCTCAAAACACCAGGAGGTATCTCAAGCAAACAGAAATTTCATACCAGTGGCATTCTTAAAGCCCGGACAAAGGTTTATAAAAGGTGAGGATTTTGGAAACCTGGCTGCAGGTTCCCCAGGCTGGCTGGGAAGAGGGAGGTGTTGTTTTGTGGATGAGTTATCATGATGTCTCATGATTTAGACATAAGCAGTTGAAGAGATGACCTTATTTTTACGTGCTATCAGATGTGACTACTTGGAGACCAGAGGCAAGGGAGAGCTTAAAGACACAGTGATGGTTCTTGTCTGATCAGAAGGATCAAAAAAGGATCCCTTAGAGGGCTAAATTAAAAAATGAGATTCCTACGGCATGTTGATCATAAGATTGATTTTTTCTGGACAAGCCTGGACAAGAAGAAAAGAGCTGAATGATTAAATACAATTTTGCTGCCAAGGAGCTCAAGTATTTGTTCTCTTTACTACACGCCTTGTTCTATATGATGGTCACATTTCCATTTGTCTGCTCAACAGTCACACTCCAAAAATACAAAAAAAAGGTACAACTCTTCTTTTAGGAATAGAGAACGTTCCTTTTGGCTGTGAAATATCTGTTTTTATAGGAGTTTCAGTGTTGGGGACCTGAATTTCTAACAATTATTTTCAGTTGAAGAATTCTACATAAAGCTCAGAGCACTGAGCCTGAGGAATGACAGACCTATGGGAAGCTCGGCACAGCCAGCAGCCACCACCAGTCTGCCCAGTTCATCCTTTGAAGCCTGTCACCAGTCAGGACTGGGGCCTGAGGGTGACTGAGCTGCTGTATCAGATGATGCTGTGGCTGAGCACATCTGTCTAGGGGAAGAAAAAATCCCA
>NW_010187630.1:0-21883 GCF_000695765.1 Mesitornis unicolor | reverse complement strand
AGATCACAGAATTATTAAGGTTGGAAGAGACCTCTAAGATCATCAAGTCCAACCGTCAACCCAACCCCACCATGGCCACTAAACCATGTCCTGAAGTGCCACATCCAGGCACTTCTTGAACACCTCCAGGGATGGGGACTCCACCACCTTCATGTTCACACCCATCTATACACACTGGCATTTCCAAAATAGGACTTTTTTTTTCCCCCTGAAAACTTCAAATCTTAATGCCTCCAAATGCAACAGAAAGTGAATGTATTTACAGTGTTGTGATGCAGTGTTACACAAAATAACCTTGGGAAACTCATCCCATGGGAACTTCTTTTCTGTGATCCAGCCTCACTTAGGAAAAGCCTCTGATAGGGGCAGATGCTGGTGCGCACACATTCAGAGCAGGAGCATCCCATGCCCAGCTCCTTCAGTCCCATGGGACTGCCAATTCTTTAGTCCCATGGGATGAGCTCTTTAGTCCCATGGTACTACCTTCTTTAGGTTGTGCTTCAAGGCCTCCTATTTTCTTCAGCTGCAGTGACATAAAAACTGGTAAAATTTAAGAAGTCAGTGATGGGCTGGAAAATTCCCAGCCCTTTCTCTTGAAGTAGAGAGCAATATCACTTGAAAAGGGAAGAAGAGAGATTTGAAAGTGCGTTACCTCTACAAGGTTTCCTTCCCTGCACTCCTGCTCTGCTGGGGCCCTTCCACCACCTTGAGAAAGGGATGCAGACCACATACCTACACGAAATGCACCTTTCAACACAGCATTTCCCAGGCAGACTTTTTCTTTGCTCTAGGGCTATTTGGAGAAATGAGCACGTTTCACATGGGCTGTGCCTTCTGCCCCTCTTGTTTTTTCTCTTAGCCAAATTCTTCCTTTTCAATAGATGCACAGCCAGCTCACACCACGCTGTTGACGGGAACAGCTGAGTTTCCTTCTTTACTTCTTGATTTATCTTCACCACAGGACACGATACAGATATACATAAGCTGGTGTCCTTCTCAGCATCCTCTTGGTGTGCTTTTTACAGAGGAATCTCCAGAGCTGAAGATATTTCTGCCCCTGTTGCAGGCTTTTCCATAGGGGCATCTTGTTAATGCCAGTGCCGGGTCTTCTCATTTCTCTCTGTTATTGCTTTAATTACCCATTTCTGCTGGCGCCGCTCTCTGTGACCGCCCTTTCCCTTCTGAGGCATTGCAATCCATTCGAACTGGACATAAGATGCATTTCTGTGCGCTCCTCTGCTAGGCACTTCATCTTCTCTGGCATTCAATGTCTTGCTACATTTTTCTTCAGCTTAACTAGCAGGTTTTGCAAATTGATGTATTACAAATACGAGTGTTTTCAGCTCTGGAGTGAATCCCAGAATAGAGAACCAGTATTTTTCCATTAAAAATAAAAAATAAGACTTGACTTTCAAATATGAGGAAAAGATACAGGAAATATAGTAATCCACTAGAAAAAAATGTGCATTTATATTTCATGTTTTAGTTGTATGCAGATGCCTCCTTCTGAAGATGTAAAGAATGTAACATCTGGTCAGGACATCTGATTAAAAAGAATGAAAGCTTCACTTTCCTGGCTGTTGAACCATCACACAAGACTTTTCTAGTAAGTAATTATTGATATGCCCACCTATTGGTCATATTGATATGACCCTATTGGGTCTCCTTTAACATCAAAGTTCATATCCATATATTCTCTAAACCTGCTGGAAATGTCATGACAGTTTGTTTTGGCATTGCCAAAGGCCTCTAACACACAGCTGGATTTCAGCAGTGTGTTCTTCACTCTTTACACCTTTGCTCTCTTACTGGGGTTGGCAATGGCTGCTAAATACTGTATAATACATTTACTGGCCTCAGTTTTCCTGGCCCCCTTCTCAGGTCTTTTGCTTTTATGTTATATATTTTACAGCATGTATTGCTCTGTTGTTTCAGTATGACGGTCAATGATCAAAAATAGGGCAGTTCCCAAACCACACATGACAGAAAGAAAGAAAGAAAGGGGAGAAGGAAGGAAGATAACGTTATTTGTCTTCCTTTGTAAGTCCGGTTTGACTAAACTCAGCCTAAAAGATTTCAGTTTTCCTCATGTCCCAGGAGAAGCAAAAACATTTTAAAATAAGACAGGTTGAGCTTTCATGTAATTACCAGATTGCAGTATCAGAAGGAGATGAACTTACACTTTGGCTGATCTGCAGGAAGGAAAAAGAACAGGTTATCCCATTTCACAGATGAGGCCCAGAAACATAAAAGCAGTGTTCCCTTTGCTGTTCATGGAGCAAAACAGGCGTTTCCTTAGGCAGTGATCATGCTACCGACATGAATATCCTCAACACCAACAGCTCAATTCTTTCACAATCATACGTGAGAATTCCCGAAACCGCAGACAGTTTAGATAATCAGATTTAGATAAATACACTCAGGGGTTGTTGGCTGCTAAATAGAGGTAGGCCACAGGGTTTTTTTCATAACCATAAGGGCCAAAAAGACTTTTTAAAGTAGAAGCCTAAGATTCTTGAGTAATCCCACATCTCTTGATGCTAAAGTTTTTAGGAAAAAATGACGCAGCTCTCACAAGCTCCAGGCTAAAGATGGAGAACTGGCAAACTTCTCGCTCCCCTTTCCAAATGATAGATTTGAAATGCCATTATTTTCAGCAGGGTTTCCCTTGCCTGACTGAAAATGTTCTGTGACTGTTTCCTGCAGCCAGCCTGACCAACGAAGTGGTAATTCATGGCTGGTGCCGGATGCTCGCCCCGCGACGTGTCCCTGCCAAGGCTCTGCAAGCAATTCGCTCCATTGGAAAGCCAGCTCATTCCCACTCACAGCCAGCTCTATTCAAAGCCCCCTCAGAGTTGGTGACAATAAATATTACAAAATCACACAAATCCAGATGGCGCGGGTTGGAGCTGCCAGCTGTTCCTCCACTTGTGAATTGCCTCTCTTGTCCTGCAGCTTTGGCGTCCACAGAAAGCATCTCATCAGTTTTCTGTGGTCTCATTGCGTTTTTTTACAAGCCATCTATCACCCGCTCATCCTGAGATATTTTCAACTTTCACTGTAGATACAGAAGAGAGATAGAGGCAAAGCAAATTGGAGGCAGAAAATCAAAGAATCTTTCACCTCAGCAATTGAGGATTATTTTTCAAATAGTGACCTTCGCCTCTCAACAGCATCCCAGTTTTCAACTATAAAAAGAGACCACTTCAGGGGTTCGGCTGATTTTTACTAATTCTCTTTTACAGGAGACTTATAGCTAAAAGAGCAGCAAAGGTTGTCTAATCTTGCCCGTAGTTATCATCGCAAAACCAGGAGGAAACCGTTGCCAAATGAACACAGAAACTGAAATACTGCCATGACCTGTGTGAATAGCGGTGCGTAAGTCCCAAACATTCTGACAATTACCTGGTTTTAGCTTTAAGTGTTTGCGTTTTGACTCATTGAGACTGCGATGGAATCTGCAGGCTGGAGGCAGTCCCTAGCCCAGTGAAGTTACCATCCAAATGACCACTAGGGTTACGAGGAAGGCTAAAACTCAGCTGTGGTTAGCATGCTGTCATTAACATCAACCTGAACATTGATATGATTAACAAATGTGTGACTGCCATTAGGTTTGGTCCTTATATTGGCTGTCTTCTGAGATTTTTGTTGAAAAGGCATGCAGACAAGAGTGAGGAAGAAGAAAAGGAGACAGGACCAGCCCAAAGACAGGTCAGTGAGAGTGGGATAAGAGAAAGCCCAATTCCAGAAGAACAAGCAAAGCCTCCAGCTGTGGGGGCATGCTGGAAGTCAGCAAGCCTTGGGTATTGGGAGGCCCCCAATAAGGTGTCTCATAGCACTTTCTCAGGACCCTGACATCACGTTTCTACTGTCAGTGCTGGAGCGAGTCCAGAGGAGACCATGAGGATGCTCAGGGGCTGGAGCACCTCTGCTATGAAGACAGGCTGAGAGAGTTGGTGCTGTTCAGCCTGGAGAAGAGAAGGCTCTGGGGGGACCTTATTGCAGCCTTCCAGTTCCTGAAGGGGTCCTACAGGAAAGCTGGGAAGGGACTTTTTACAAGGGCAGGAAGCGATAGAACTAGGGGAATGGTTTTAAACTGGAAGAGGGGAGATTTAGACTGGATATGAGGAAAAAGCTCTTCCCCATGAGGTGGTCGATCACTGGCACAGGTTGCCCAGAGAGGTGGTGGAGGCCCCATCCCTGGAGATATTCAAGGCCAGGATGATGGGGCTGTGAGCAACCTGATCTGGTACCAATGTCCCTGCTCACTGCAGGGGTTGGACTGGATCAGTTTTAAAGGCCCCTTCCAACCCAACACATTCTATGATTCCCTAAGTCTCTTCTGAAACGTTTCTATTTATCTCCAAGCCAGTGACATCCAGTCAGTCCTGGCTGAGAACGTGAGCAGGAGAGTAGGGGACAGCTCACCTCCAGCCCATACACAGTCCATCTCATGATGGCATGAAAGCTCCTCTCCTCATCCCTAAGCCATGACTTCAACAGCATTCTTGTGTCAGAAACCCTCCAATCCAACAGACTTTGTTCTGTGCCTTTTCTCTGAGCATCCCTTCTTGCAGTTCCCTATAACATTTCATTAATTCCCATCTGTAAGGATTTTCTGGCTCATAGTTTCAGCAGGTTTCGGTGATGTCCAGTGCACCAGGCGACTTGGGGGGGGTTGCTGGAGCAACTCAGCCTTAGATTGCCTTGAGGCCCTGTCTCTGCAGAGACAACCCATGGGGAGCTGTGTAGATAGCTCAGCCCTGAGTTTTCTGGTGAGCAGGAAACTAAACAGGGCAGTGCTGCATCATTCAAAGAACCGAAACCTGAGCTGAGCCTTGAAATTCCCCAACAAAGAGTATGCCCTGAGTCCCAATCAAACCACTATTAAATTGCCGGAAAGTAAAACAAAGTAAGCTGGAGGATGTCTCTCTGACCCCAAGGGACCAAACGATACAAAGATATGCAAGAGATAGAGCATACAGAAGGGAACAACACCCATGAATAAACAAAGATAAGGACAGGCACTGTGGAAGAAACAACCACCCAGATGGTCTAATCCACTCAAACATGCCCCTGCCTGCTCTCCTGTACACCAGGGGATAAAAACCCCAAGATTCAGGTTAGAAATGGGGAGTTACTTCTCCAGCCATGGAGTGATGAGAACCTTCCCCTTTGGTCGGAATTCTGGCCAAGGTAACTTACGTGGGAGCCCTGACCTGGAGGAGTAAGTGAATATTTGACAGGCTTTAAGTTTGTAGTCACAGGTGATTGACTGACACACGTGTGGTATCTGAGTTGTTTATGAGTTGTGACAGTGTGTTCTGTGAATCGCCTGGGAGTTGTAATAGTGAACGTTGTGAGTAGCCTGGGAGTTGTTATGAATTGCTTATGAGCAGTAGCAGTGAGTGTTGTGAGTGGTCTGCGGTCTGTCATGAATTGCCTGTGGGCTGTAACAGTGCATTTCGTGACTGTTGTAGTTACAATAGTGCATTTTGTGAATCTCTTGTGGTTGTAAATAGTGTAGTCTTACTTTTTAAAACTGCAATAGCGCATTCTCCATTGTATCCATAAACCTGCAATAGTGATGTACTGGATCTGCACAGGTTGGTCAAATAAATTGTTAAATTTAAACTCTGCAGTAGAGTCTCTTTTCGTCACACCATCTGCTTCCTGATGCTGGAATTTTACCATCAGAGCCTGGCCAGATGTTTGGGACATCAGGCACCTAGGAAACATGGGACTTAACAGGTAAGAAAATTTAGGGTTAGGCAGCCACTGAACTGAAGTTGTCTGGATGAAAAGTTTCACATTTGGTATGCTTTTATTTTTTTTTAAATTTGATATTTTTTTTCATACCGAAGAATTCAGTCACCAAAGTCCTAACTCCACCTCTGCCCTTAGACTGCTCACAGCAAAAGACTGCAATACGATCTGCCAAATTATTCCTGACAAAGTGGATGAGGCTTGCTGGGATTTACATAGGTGTCAGTGGAGGAAAAGTCTCTGGCACAGCTTTTGCCTGACTCCTCATTTCAGCAAACAGGTCCCAGAGGAGTTGGATTCTCTCCAGCAAAGATCCTTGCACTACAATGTGACTCTTACTACATAAATTTATCATCCTCCTGAGTAGCTATGAAAAGATCTTTGTAAAGACCCTGCCTTGAATTTACCAGGTAGGGCTCCCATTATCTCGGCAGCAGTGCAGCAAATGAGTCAGCAGAGACTGTGTCACCGGGTACCTTACCTAATCCTTCACATCATCTGCTGCGTTTGGGGATGTGTCAGAAACAGGCGCTGGTGTTCCCAGCCATGCCCCAGGGAGGCACCTACCCTACATGTGTGTGACTCAGCAACATTTCTTAATTAGCTGATGGTTGCAGGAGATTTCAAGATTGAAATTTTGTCAGCAGTGTTTTATCCAAAGCGGTGAATAGTTTCTAAAAAGCACTACTGGGACATATTCTTGCTAGCTTTATAGCACTGGGCCTTTATTACCATAAACAAACTCTGATACCTCAGTGCAGTCCTTTGGCAAATTTCATATAAATTTGCAGGAAGGCTCATTGCAATCACCTACACATGTGTCCTTAGAAGTAATGGCACTCTCCATATAGGCTGGACCTGAGCAGGGCTCTCCATGTCCCAAGGGATGGTGACCTTTCGCTGCTGCTCCTCACCATCAGCAAAGCTGTGCCGCCTTGGCACTGGGGTGACAGGTGGGTTATCATTCCTCTGGGTGAACAGGGCTTGCCACCAGGTGTCTGCAGGGTTTAAGGGTGGAGTAAGAGCAAAGGCCTTGAAAATGATCCCAGGGCTGGAGCACCTCTCCTACAAGGACAGGCTGAGAGAGTTGGGGCTGTTCAGCCTGGAGAAAAGAAGGCTCCGGGGAGACCTTATTGCAGCCTTCCAGTTCCTGAAGGGACCTAACCTCCCTGGGGAGGGTGTGTTTACAACGGTGTGTAGCAATAGGATGAGGGGTAATGGTAGAAATGGTAGAAAACGATAGATTTAGGCTGGATATGAGGAAAAAGCTCTTCCCCATGAGGTGGTAGATCAGTGGCACAGGTTGCCCAGGGAGGTGGTGCAGGCCCCACCCCTGGAGATATTCAAGGCCAGGCTTGATGGGGCTGTGAGCAACCTGATCTGGTACCAATGTCCCTGCTCACTGCAGGGGTTGGACTGGATCAGCTTTAAAGGTCCCTTCCAACCAAATACATTCTGTGATTCTATGAAATATGAGAAAAAGTTGAGGAAAGTCTCCAGAAAAAGTGGCAATGCACCGACGGGCCATTATCTATCATTGCAAAAGTGCAACCTGGAAAGCTGTGAAAAGCCTGCTTCTGCTGTAAGAAAGGGAGCAGCAGTTGAGCAGGGAAAGAAAGAGCCGAGCAGCAGGGCGAGGAACCTGCTGCGGCCTGGACAGTGAAGTCCCCACCAGGATCAAGCAATAGTGGGGGGTCAAGGGCTGGGAATTGCTTCAAAACTGCCTTACAAAAGGACAAAATCTGGGGAGTGAGGAGAAAGCAGACACCCACTTCAGACCCAACTTTAGAGCTGAGCATGCTGAGTGACTGAGGCCCTGAAGGACCATGGCCACCAGCGCTAATGCACAGGTCATCTCCATGGTGGTGGGCACTCCCAGCTCACGTCGGGCACGATCACCAAGCAGGGATGGCTTCGAGTGTGCAATGGTGGTGACCGAGGATGAGTGTCAACCGCCAGCATGAGGCGTGTTGTTGGTGCACGTCAGTGTAACAAAGGTTCGTTTTACAATTCAAACTGTAAGCAAAGGTGCCATCATCACTGTGTCCTTACCATAAAAGAAAAAAGAAGGAAGAACTCATATTCTACTGCATGTCTGCATTTTCAGTTAACCAAGTACCACAGATTTGCCTTCAAGTGACTGATGAAGGTCCCGAGTTCCAGTTCTCAGAAGTAATTCAAGGCCCTAATTTCAGCTGCCAGTTTGGAAGCAGAAAATTCGAAGCTTCCTTGTTTAAGCTTTCAAAGGAAATTTGGAGAAGTGAAAATGTGAGGTCTCTCTTTTTTTTTTTTCTATTTCTATTCTAAAATTTGTAACAGCTGCCACAAAGTGTTTATAACCATACGTAGTGCTCAGTAAATGTCTAAACCTGGAAGGAACTATGCATGAATTATGTCTGATTTATACATTAAATAAAAATAGAAAGAGCCAGTTGAATTTTAAATGTTCTTCCTGCATTCAGTAAGCCCTGAAATTACGATGTCTATAGAATGTTGCCTGCAAAAAAAGTCTAATGCATTGCATTTACTATATCAAAATATTTTAAAGGCATTCCAAGGGTTTATCAGATAAGACAAATACTTGGGCCTAATTAAACCTTCTTAAAGGGCTTTTCACAGGAAGAATTCATGGAAAATCATTTTATTTTTAAGCTAACCCCATAATATGGAGACCAAGATTGACCATAAGGAAGGGGCTGAGCTGCCAGTAATTGCTGCAAGTAATTGCACTTGGGCAAGTCCAAAACCACACCAGACGGTGAAGTGCAACTTTAATATTGGGTATAAATGAGTCAATAAAGTCATACTCAGATTTTGACTACAATGAAATCCACCTCAGAAGATATGGTAAGTTAATGTTTAAAAAGCAATGTCGTTATATATCTTTATTTAGTCACAAAACTCTGTGGTAGATACTTCTGCTGCTTCTTTGGATGAAATTTCAACTGCAGATACTCTCAGTCACACTCACTGATTTAACTTTGAAGTGATAATACTCGGCCTGTCTGGCACCAGGGACTGAAGATATTTAGTATTTTGTCTTCTGGTTTATTACCCAGCCCAGACAAACAAAGCAATATAAATCCATTAAAATGTAATTTTAAGAGTATTCCCAGGTTTTGTTAGCTAAATTACATTTTTGTAATTAATGTGATCGTTATAAACATTTCAGGCCTTGCTCGAGATCATCTGCGTATATCAAAATAACATATTCTCATCCCAATTTTATGGCAAAGCTCTGTTAGAAAAATACTTCAGCAAAGCGACGAAATCAAAACAAAACCTTGTGGTTTGACTCCCTGAACAACAGAGGTAGTTTGGATTTATTTCAGCTGTCTCCACCATCGCTCTGTGCATCATAAAAGCGCTTCCCAGCGCTCACACAAAACGCAAGCGCTGTCACCTCCATCCATCCTTGCTCTGCGCTCTTTCCCCTGGCGCAGGAGCGCGTTGTGTGTCCCCCCATCACACTTGACAGCTGAAAATCTCCTAGATTTCACCCACAAGAAGAAATCAAAGCAGGTGGATGTATGTGATGAAAGATGAATGTGTATCCCCATCCACCATCATATTTTTATGTAGGCGAGGACAGAGCAGTGATTTGTTCCACCTTCTCCAGAAGCTGGTTTGTCTTAATTTACAGAGTCACAGAATCATTAAGGTTGGAACAGACCTCTAAGATCATCAAGTCCAACCGTCAACCCAACCCCACCATGCCCACTAAACCATGTCCTGAAGTGCCACATCCAGGCGCTTCTTGAACCCCTCCAGGGATGAGGACTCTACCACCTCCCTGGGCAGCCCCTTCCAGTGCTTGACCACTCTTGCACCACAGACATTTTTCCTCAGATCCCACCTAAACCTCTCCTGGTGCAGCTTGAGGCCATTTCCTCTCGTCCTGTCCCTGGTTACATGGAAGAAGAGACCAACCCCCACCTCTCTACCCCCTCCTTTCAGGCAGTTGTAGAGAGCCATAAGGTCTCCCCTCAGTCTCCTCTTCTCCAAACTAAACAACCCCAGCTCCCTCAGCCGCTCCTCATCATTCTTGTGCTCCAGACCCTTCCCCAGCTCCATTGCCCTTCTCTGGACACGCTCCAGCCCCTCAGTGTCCTTGTGGGAGTGAGGGGCCCAAAACTGAACACAGGATTCGAGATGCAGCCTCACCAGTGCCGAGTACATGGGCACATTCCCTGTCCTGCTCCTGCTGGCCACAGCATTGCTGGTACAAGCCAGGATGGTGTTGGCCTTCTTGGCCACCTGGGCAGCCTGATCTAGGGTATCAGTTTATGCTCTTACCTTTGTAATGAGCCCTGAGAAAACTTTTCACAAGTAGCTCTGGCACCCATGAGGCTCCATGCTCACACAGGAAGGGTCTTTTTACTGCAGACAAGCTCAAGGTCTGGAGTTGCCAGTACAACAGCCAGTAGCATGTCTGAGTATCTCCAAACAGGCCACAACCCCTCAGTTGTGAACTTTATGGTCCAAGGGCAGAAGAGGGCAACTGCAGGTTGAATGTTTCCCTGTTAAGTTTAAGCAGCAGCTGCTGGCACCGCTCCGGAGGGTTTCTGCCTGCACCATCATCATGGATCTTTTACCCTATAATGTTAACAGTGCTTTTATAGTGTATTTCTTTACTTAAAAAACCTCTGAACTTCTAGTTCCAGGCCTTCCCTCTGCTATCCACGGTGGTTTTGCCAGTGACAACAAGAAAGGAGGACCAGAGCCTTTAATGCCCTACTTTTAAGCGTTAATACATTTACAGAAGACTATACAAACAAGTGCCGAACAGCAATTACACAGTATTAGAGCTACACAATATTTGTACATGTCGCTAAAACAGTGCTGCTAAATGAAGAAGCTTTATTAGCTTAGAGTTTTTGGCTGCTGTTATTAAAAATATATTTACCTGAAAGAAAATCCAAGTATTTCATTTTACAAATGATTTAAAATATAGCGGTAAGCAACATAAACTATTGCTTTTTTACGTTTATACAATTTTTTTTTTTGGCATAACACTGCCATACAGGTAGGGAATTATAAAATATATCTTTATAGTGCATTACAAATCCAGAAACTGGTTACCACTCCTACCACATACATATGGTATTGGTACTACCAAACATGCACAGCATTCTGTAATCAAACACTGCAAAGGAATACAGAGAAGAGAGCAGGACCGTTCAGAAAAACCAACATGTAGCTGTTTCAGTTTGCAAGTAAAAATGGTTGGATTTGGGTTTTTTGTGTTGTTTTCACTGCACTTTTTTTTCTCCTTGGAATACATTTGAACAATGAAGTCTAACGATATTTCCAGATTTTATCAGTGCAAAACTTATACCTAATCATCTGTCACTGAACTCAAACTGCATAAAGGGCAAACAACCATGGAACGGATTCAAACACAGGGAAAAAAATAAGAGCAACTCATGATTAACAAACATGCTTCAGCAAATCCCAAAAATGTAAGTGCCATAACCTCGTTTTTTACTGCAAAACAATGATTGTCACATAGTTAGCCACAGCAGTAACTACATTCAGCATATTTCACATTAAACTTCAGTTGATGAATGCGCCACCAGACTCGTAAGCGTGGTAGAATTTAAAAGAAGATGCTTCTTTCAGAACCCTTTGCCCATTGTCACATCAGTTATTTTTCAGCAAATAAATATGAAAATAAATATGAAGGTGATTTTATGTGTAAAGACCCAGGAGGCCTCCATTTAATTGATCTCTACAGCTTTTGAACTGTATTTTAGGAGTCCACTAGGTACGGCATGTATTAAATATACTCGTTAAAATAAACTCTTGCTTTCCCCAGTGGCCTTATGTGAGTGTGCTTAAGAATATGGGCTGTGAGAGGAAATTTCTTCTGGGAAAAGAAATAGCTCATAGGCAATACAGAGCACAGAGATATTGCAGAGACACAATTTATATTCCCCTTGGAGAACTGCACCTAAATACCTGTCAGTGGTGAATGTGTGGGGTTGACCATGATGTGAATGGACAGCAGTTGCCCATGCTTAGGTCTTTTTGACCCAATTCTTCATTTTCAGGCTCTGATGGCCATCAAAAACCCCTCTGGAGCAGTTACTCCAATTGCAACTGGGGACATGGATCAAAATAAGTTACCATGATGTGGAACAAGGACTATGGTTCCCAGCAAACCCCAGGGAGTATTTCCATCACAGCACCACCCCCATTGATGCAGGTGTCTCCAAACCCAGAGGTTCCTCACCCAGATGTGGGCTGAGGAACAGGTTTTGCCTTGGGCTGATCTTGCTTTTACACCAATAGGAAGAAAAAAAAAAAATAAATCTGTTCTGCAGTTGGACTCTTTCAATACTTCATACAAAAGGATTTAAGTGTAAAAATGGATTTGGAAGGGACAGGTAAGATAATGTTGTCATCAACACAGGAGAAGTTTTCTGCCTGAGCAGACAGCTTCTGCCTAAGGACAGAAACACAGGACACTTTCTGCCCAAACAGGTATTTTATCATTAGAATCTCCCATGGCTTTTAAAAACCAACTCGAAGCAGATTTCAGTTCATCTTATGGCACTTTTAGTAACAGTTCAAGTGCACCAGCAATTCCAGAATACACAGATCTGACACAAACAAGAGATTACTTTTTTCCACACAAAACCTAATTAAAACACGAAACTTGCAGCCACAAGGGACTGTGGAGGCTGAAAGAAACCACGAGCTCAAAACGGAAAAATTCCTGGAGAAAAATGGGTTCCCCTTTTCTGTTCTTTGTTTCGCACCATCTGTAGTGGCCACTGCTAGAAACGTCTTTGGTCCTGATCCACGCCGGTAGCTCTCAGGACAATGTACATCATTGGGGTGATATTGTCACATTTTTATTTTATTCATGGCAAAATGTACTTCACAGACTTGCATCTTATTCATAAATACAGGGAATTCAATATGCTATGTTACCTGTAAGAGTATGGTGGATTAAGTTACATTTCCACTTAAACATATAGATCTTACTGTAATTTGTGATCGGTACCATCACAATTGCCAGGAAAATAACTAAATTAAACAGATACACATAAAAATTTATTTAAAAAACAAATAAGAGCTGTCACCCATTTAAATCCTGTAAATCTCCCTTGACTTACCTTATTGGATCATCCATCAAAATTATACAAAGCTTCTAAGGTCTGTCAATGTTATAGTACAGGTGTGTGCAACTACAGATTATCAGAATTATCCTGGAATAACTCAAGGAGACTTTTAGACTAGGTTACATGAAATATTAACAATGATTATACAAATACCCAAGACATCAGACCGCTGCAATCTCAGAGCCGGAAACGGCAGCTGCCCAAGCCCAGGATCAGCTCTCAAAGGCTTATTGCAAATATTCGTGGCATCCTTCAGGCCCACGCCTTTAAATATGTGCGTTATGGACACCAAGAGCTCAGTCCTGCTCCTTTACACACACATTACTGCTCTTCTCATCCAAATGCTCTGTGGTGCACACCCTGCGCCCGAACTTCCTACACCAACACAGTGCCAGGTACCGAGGCACAGCTACGTCCTGCAGAGCAGGGCACGGAGCTGTACCTCATCTTAAAGTGCTGCACTTCTGAACCATTTCTATGATTGCCTTCACTTGCAAGTGTGCACACATTTTGTCAAGTTGTGCATTTGTATCCCCTCACCGTAAGATACTTAAAATCAAATCCACAGCGGTGTGCACATCCACACCACTCCCCCTTCGCAGTACCAGGGGCTACTCAGATGTACCTGTTAGGAAAAAATCCCTGTATGGGAGGTTCTGGTCAATTAATAGCTCAGATTCTACTAAAACACCAGGCCAAAGCACATTATTGTAGTAATAATACATGGAAATCCCTGAATTATTAAGTGTTCAGTGAGACAAAACCAAGTTTAACAGTGAGCAAACGCCCTGACTCTCTTTGCACACCCTCAGTGTTTGAAGTCATGATTAAATAAGTATGGGCATTTAGGAGAATACAATAACTTCAACAGATATTCTACTGTAAACCTGAAAGCCAATATTTGGAAACTTCAGGCCTGGGGTGCTTCTGGTTGCTAAGGCCTTGATTCTGTAATGACACGTGTGCGGTGTACCCACTTGATCCTCACAGATCTCAATAGGATGCTACGCCGCACCACTGCCCTGCAATGAATCCTTCTCTTAAGCACTTGCAAAGTCAGAAAAACCAACTCCTCCACGAAAAGGATGATAAAAACGGTCACATTTTACAGAGAGCAGAATTTGTTAGTTAAAGCTGAAGCGTCCCGTGGGAGTAATTCTGTTGATAAAGCTATAAGACAAAGATTATGGATTAATCCCTATAGCTCTTTGTGGGCAATTGCTATGCCACGACTCTCCTCAACCCTATGAAAACTGATCGAAGCACAGAGCTGCAGATGTAAAAAATAACTGCAGAGTTAATAAGGACGCGAGTCCCAAAGTTCTTGACTGTATTTTCAGACACGCCGGGCCCTTAACGCAGACAGGCCTGCCAGATTAAAAAGTACATTAAGTACTTAATGACGAGTGGAGAACCACAAGCTTTTATAGGTGGGAGCTGTGTCACGACAAGAGTACCACACTGCTCCCGAGACGCCTTTTGGATGCAAATCCCAAGAGCAAGATTTCTTTTTTCTTTTTGTGCAACGGATAAAAGAGTCAAGATCTCCTGAGGTCATCTACGTTCAACCAAATTACAGTATAAATATAATAACACCTCTAGCATCCCTTATTTCACCGAAACACTATGCATTTTTTTAAAATGTTGACACTAAAGTCCATAAATCGAAGGCTCTGTATAATTCCCTACATTATAGTTATGTTCTTCACACATATACAATTTTCCCTATTCAGGAAATAACTATGGAAAAACAACACTGTTAAGTTGGCATGGTTAGGCACTCAAGATTTAAAAAGTCGTAGGCAGAACGTAACTCTGACCCCCCTGTGTGTACATGGAGGTCAGCATCCATCACTACATGGACCAATTTCATCCCAGCATCTCCTGTCCCCCTCTGTCCCGAAGGTCAGAGGCAAAGGTGAAGAAGGACATCCTATCTCTTCCTGCCTATTTAGGATAGATAGAGCCTCTATGGGTACCAAGATCTCTACCTGCCACCCTCCTGGATCTCAAGAGCCTGGGGAAAGCAATGGATGATGTGCTGCCATGATAGGAATTGGCAAAAATTGCCAGACATTTTGTCTATGCTCTGAAACCCCTGAAGACTTTGTCATTTTAAGACTTGAATGAAGTCCCATGCACTCCAACACTCAAACTGTCGTCAGCTTCTTCTCTCCTAACACTTAATCAAAAATACATGAAAGGCAGTGGATAATATATACATTTTTAAATAGAAAATACAGAAGGTTCAGACTGTTTCAGGACTGTGGAAAGTGTGAGAGCTACTGGCATTATTTTTTAATCCATATTCTACACCATTAAGTTGCTGGGTACTATCTTGTTCGGTGTGAAGTCAGAAGGGGTTATTTAGGGAAAGCAGAGAGTCCTTTGGTAAAGGAAGCTGGGAAATGCCTTAATTGGGAAATTCCTACCTGCTGGGCCCCAGGTTTTGGCCTCTGATCAAAATCACATTAAACTGCGAAAGATTTCTGATGGAGAGCAAAGAGAGGAAACAGGGGGTTCAGCACCACGCAGATCTTACCCAAAACTGGCCAAGAAACACCCCAGTGCCAGCTGGACAGGCCTGGGGATGATTTCTCTGCTGGCTTTGATGATTAAGCAGTGTTTTGTATTGAAAACGCTGCTTTTCAGCTGCCCAGAGGTGCTGAGCCCTGCTGGGGGAGTTATTTTATTAGGGCTGATCAACAGAGAGCTTTCACACTGAGACCACATCTGAGCAACCAAAATCCTCCCAAACTGACAGCAGGAACGAATGAGTCAAGAGAAAAACTTCACAGAGCCTAAAAGAAGCCTAAAGTGCTACTTCCCTTGTACCCAAAAGCCACAGATACAGTTTCACTGTTAAACTTTTATTCATACCCAGCTGCATAGGACATTTTGGTATCCATTACCAAGTGTCTCCGACAAGGGTGCTCATCTAAGGTAAAAGATGCTGTGCAAATACTGCCATGAAACACAAACATAGATCCTAAAAAAAACCAACCCCATTCACTAGGGAAAAACTGTGCTCTCAAAATAATTTCTAATCATTTCATAAAAGGAAATCAACATTTAAAGCACATTAAAAGAAACTTTTAAATTCTGATGTTCCAAGGCTTTCTAGTAAGTTATGTATGTTTTTCCTTTTTAAAATAGTGGATGAATTTAATGGCAAAAAAAAAAAAATAATAGGTAAGTTTTTCAACGCAAACTGCCTGGAAAAGATAATGAGTTTCTAGGCTTTGAACTTACAGGATTGTTTTAAAGAGCCACACCTGGTTGACTGCTGATAAAATGAGGTTAAAAAGAAAATAAAATTAATTAACCTAACAGGAGCCTAATCTGATGCATTCACAACAAGCAAAGTCTCATGAATGTTTTATACTACACTAGATGGAAGTTTCACCCCAAATGAAGGAACAACGAGTAAGTTGCTTCATTCAATATGAAACATAACGATTTTTAACCTCAGGCTCAGGATTTGAGCTCCTCCTTGGGTTTTGTGGTGGCCTCCCCCGAAAGCGCCTCCCGATCGAGGTCATCCTGCAGATCTGCCGCTGCGTTATTTGGGGAATGCTCAGTGTCACACAAATCTCTCTCTGCAGCGCCTGGGTGATTTCCACAGTCAGCGCTCACATTTTCGTCATCTTTTTTGGAATGAGAAGCGTCCTCCTTTCTGTCTGAAGTCTCAGGGATTTCTTCTGATTTGGAAGTATCAGTATCATTGGTTTTTTCACCGCTGCTCTGCCTCACAGCATCGCAGCTCTTTTCATGCTCAACCTGGTCATTTTCTTCCCCATTTTTGGTGAGTTCTACCTTTTTTTCTTCAGCTGTTTTACTTGTCGATGTATTCTTGGGCTCTTTTGGTTTCTTATGCTTAGAAATATAACTGTTGTGAATAGAAATTGGGGACGCTGGCTTTTTATTTGCTTTGCCTCCCTCCGACTTCTGTTTTCTTGGGGGTCCCCAGATAAAATGCTCCGAGGGCGTGTAATGTTGCTGGGCAAACCTCAGGAGTTTCCTCCTTTCTCGTCGGTCTCTAATGGTATACACAAAATATTCCAGGGCGCTTTGCTTAATGTTGGGGATGGTGTCTTCCACAAGAGCTTCGTGGAGAATAAACTTCACCAGGGGAGATTTGAAGCTCTCGTACCCAAGCTCGCCGAGACTCTTCAAAATTCGAGTGATTCTCAAATAGTTGTGTTGAGACCTTTGGAAGAAGAAGGGGGAAAAAAACGCCACTGAATCAGAAAAACACCACCTCACAGGTACAGAACTGAGAACTGGAACCGCAATTCCTCCCCCAGTTTTATCACTCCAGGTGCGTGCTTCAGGATCCCTGCACTTTAATTTCTCACAGCTGCTGAAGCTTGCTCCCACCTCCTTGGCTAGGATGTTGTGAGTGAAAATTAGTGTCTGTGAACCGCACTGAGACAACAGGATGAAAAAAAAAACCCATAAAACAAAAGTGTGTGCTGATTCTGACTCCTTTTGCTGTACATATTTCGAGGAGAAAACCCGGTCGCTTCGTAAAATACAGATTTTGTAGTGCAGTGCAATAATACAGCTACAAAACAGGATTCACTGCACTTTGTTTAAGCTGGGTTTCCAGTCTGGACCAGTTACCTGCCCCTCTGATCCAGTCAGTGCTGGGAGAAACACAGGCACCTCTGCAAGTGCTTGTAAGGAGCTTTCTCCCTCATAAAGCACACCGAAGTAAACAGTGAAACTTAAATGCTTACATTACAGACAGTTAAAATCAGGTAAAAATAGTCCCAATTAAAACTGTGTAGCAACTCTTTGGTGTGAATATAGGAATTACAGTGTAAAAATGTGCAGTGAGTAACATATGGGCTTCCTGAAACTTTATCTGTGGCCTGAGTCTGAGCTCACACCCATACTGGCTTACATAAAATTAAAATCAAATTATTCCCATTATTCACTCAAAATTATCCATCAGCAACTCTACTTACAAGCTTTCATCTGAACACAGGAACAAAATACTGCAAGAAAGCAATCTTCAGCTCTAAGGTCGGAGGTATTAGAAAAGCGATCACCAGATTTGGAAAGGGATTTTGATACAATTAACCCACGAGACAAAATTCAGTGCAAACTTACGCTCCACACAATGCCAATAAAAAGCAATAAATGTATTTTGATGAAAATTGGGCTAAAGTTTGACTTAATGGATGTCTAAACCTCTGCAGTTAAGCATTGCAATTAAAAACTATTAAATACATAGTACATAAAAAGGGGAAGGAAGAACGTAGACATACAGACACAAACGAGGCATTAACTATTTAATTTTCTCTTATTTCCTGCAATCTTTGGAAAATATATCTCTATCTTTCCTTAAAAAACAAAAGGCTAAAGAGATTCTGGGGCAGTTCTAGAGAGGGGAGTGCGCGCCATTACTTACTCATTCAAATGCTGAAATCTCTCCTGCCAGTTCGCAGCTCGCGCTACGTTTCCCGTTTTATCAATTAGTTTGATTCCAAAAAACTCCAGCATCATTTTGTAAGCCAAGAGGAATCTTCTAATTGCTTCTTTTGTCTTCTTGAATTCCTAACAAACAAGGAACACGTCCAAAACTCTAAGTGGCACTAAAGCAAGCACTTCTGCACTGCATAAAACAACTGCTTTTTGTAACGTAGAGTTATGCATCAACATTAATGCGACGGTTTGTACTGAGCTCAATTTGTATTACCTCAATTTCATATGTAGTTAATTCTTTAGCATAGAAGTTCAGACCTTGTTCCCTCAGTGGGAAAAGCCTGTTACAAGAAAAAGCGCATTACGGCTCACAGTATATGAACACTTCATCAAATTAATGCTTTGAAACAGAAATAGGTAATAAGTGACCAACCACTGGATGTACGTGTGGTTATGTTCCAGCTTTTCATAGTCTCCTTTCCATTTATTTAGGACTTCTTCAATATAAACCCCTGCAGAAAAATAATTTGAAAACTGTTAGGTGGCCATCCAAAGCTGTGTTCAGCTACATCAAGTACATGCCATGTTAACATAACGATAGAACGCACACTTTAATTATTTTTCACATGCTATATGAAATTAGGTCTATTACAGCCATAAATAAATTCATTCTAATTTAAAATTAATTCTGCTACTGAAACTTAATTAGAAATGAGACTTCATCAAATGTCAGTATAAACAAAATCAACTGACTTATGCTGGGTTACTTACCAGCAGAGGGGATGTGACAATAACCTCTGTAAAATATACTTCCCCAAAAGTTCTCATGTCCCGGGATCCCTTTATCACACTGACTGGTAATTAACAAATCACTTAAATAAAGTATTGCACCGTGAGTCACTTGTCACTGCTTTAACATGACAAAACTCTTTATATATACATATACATATATGTATATGTATGTATATATGTATATATGCGTGTGTGTATATATATATACATATACACATATCTATGTATACATGTGTGTATAAATATACATATATGTGTGTGTATATATATGTATGTGTGTATATATATGTATGTGTGTATATATATATAAAATCTTAGTAGAACAAAGCTTCAACACCTTAATAAACCTCCCATTCCAGGAATAATCTCTCCAGCTGTAAATAACATTATGATTGGGAACTCTTTCTCAATTACTTATGGCCAAGAGTCTTGCTGCCATTGCTATGGATTTGACCGTGGGTTCTCAGGTCATGCTAAACAAATGAGAATTTTGGCTTTTAGTGGTCTTGATACCATGGTGGAGTTCAGTCGGTTCCTCTTGGACAGACACAGTGATGGAAAAAGGGGATAAAGTACACCTAAAAGGAAATTAATCATTCTTTGCACTGAAACTGTGCTCGTGAAATTCAGCCACGGGCCAGGGCACTTGTCCAGGCACTGCACAAACACACGAAGCACATAAAAGGATGTTCCATGTCCCAAAACCTGCACAGTCTCTTTCCATGAATGAACGCTCAGTGATAGCCTGTTCCTGCTCTGAAACCAACAATTTACCACTGCCACACGGCCTCTCCCAAAGTCAAACAGCAGAAAAGCCCAAAGCCCCTACCATATGTTTGAGATATCTCTCTTCCCCCCAGTGAAAATTTACACTTGGGTCTCAATGACAAAGGAGAACTAATGTACTTTTCATCATAAATGCAGAAAGCAGCCACCAAAGGGGCTGTGGAGAATATGGGGCTTCCAGGCCAGGCAAGGCTGGAAAAGGACCTCGTGAAGAGGACCTCGTGCCATCACCCCGCTGTATCCAGCCTACATTGGGAGAGACAGACAGGCCAGCCCCGAGTCAGAACCACAAGCTAAATGTGTAGGTCATGGAATTAAACTCGAGATCTAGTGTTGCGTTAGAAAATGTCTTTTTAAAATATTCCCCAATAGTTCAGCCCCTAACAACGCAGCTTCGGCTCCTTCTGGACATTCTCACAGACTCACACACTGGTTTTTTTTTTTTCCCATCCTCAATAAAAACTTCTCCATAATCAAAGCTCACAGCCATCAACACTTTGGCCTCCATAGCCTGTCAGCTACCTTCAACCCTATTAACTGTGCTTTTCCCCTAAAATATTAAGAGAAACTTTATTCTTTACAAATTTTAGGAGGGAAGCCCTCTTCTAGCTTTCATGACTATCTCCTATGCTAATCGTCTTGAATTTCTCCTTCATTTTGCACTTTAAAAGATCCTCCCCCAACCTTTTCTGGGTTTAAATATCAGGTTCATGTGATCCTTAAGTACACAGGGATTTCAGAGCCCTTCTCTTTCTTTCCATATCTGTTCTGCCTCATGAATTTGATGCCTCTGTACTGGTAATTCACAGACCTAACTCTTCTTCCATTGAAAAAGACAGCATCTGCCTGTGGATACACAGATAAAGCTCAAGATAATGAAAACAAAGGTCTTATCTATCTGACTTGTTTTCTCACTTGCTGAGGATATTATCACTATCTTGCCTACAAACAGCTCTCACCTTCAACTTTCCTATATGCACATCCTTCTGTGTAACATTCCTTCCCATGCAGCTTCCCATCAGAACTTTGCCATTTTGCATCTCAACATCCTTTTTCCTGACCTGGGAAAGTGCCCTCTTGTCGTGCTTACAACTACCCTGAATGCTGCTGCCAAGATCATGATCCTAAACCTGCCTTTTTTATATTGTCTCTTTTTGCTTTGCATTCTTCCACTGTGAAGCCCTTTTCTGGAACATCAAACAAACCTATACTCTTTCACTTCCAAAGCCTTCTGTAACCGGTTCCTTCCTACCTTGTCAGGACCCAATTGTTGTATCAGAACCCACAGGACCCTGCCTGCAAGTCCCATTTCTTTTGTGCTCCAACGTGCACTTCAGTATCTCACCCTAAGCTGTTCTCATGCTAAGAGGATCTTCCTGCAAACACCTTCAAAGTTACCTCCTCATCATTTCTTTAAAGCTCTCAAGAGCTTATTTTGGCCTGAATTTTTATGTTTTGCCAATGGCAAAGCTCTCACATGCCAAGACTCCTGTCCATCATTCTCACCAAGGCTGCTTTCTTGCCTCCTCCTGCTGCCCTCTGGTCTCTCATGCTTTGACTGCAAACTCTAGAGGGTTTGTTGTCTTTCAGCTCCTCCTGTGTTTGTGCAGAACCCTGCATAGGCAGTTCCTGCTCCGCTATCAGAATCACTAAGGCCTTTGAGAAATGATTTTATTATTATAATAATCTCCCATGAGGTAGTTACATCCTTTTTCCCTTACATGGTGCTAGGGATCACACAATTGCAATGGATGGAAAAGACCTTTAAAATCATCAGGTCCAACCATTATCTAACTCTACCATGCCCACTTCTACACCACGTCCCTGAGCACCATATCCAGACGGCTTTTAAATACATCCAAGGATGGGGATTCCACCACTTCTCAGACTTTGATGACCCTTCCAGTGTGGAAGTTTTTCCTAATGAGGAAACACCCCGTTATTAATCTTTATCAATGACCTGGATGAGGGGATTG
>NW_010187629.1:31660-35213 GCF_000695765.1 Mesitornis unicolor | reverse complement strand
CAGAATGCAGGCCCCAGTTTGCCGTCACCTGGAATATACGTGGAACCAACTGCCCCAGGGGTGGAAGCACAGTCCGACTATTTGCCATGGACTGATCCACACTGCACTGGAGGGGGGTGGTGCTCTGGACCATCTGCAGTACATTGATGACATCATTGTATGGGGTAGCACAGCAGAGGAAGTTTTTGAGAAGGGTGAGAAAGTAATTGACATCCTGTTGGGAGCCAGGTTTGCCATAAAGAGAAGCAAAGTAAAGGAACCTGCCATTCCACTGGTGACGAGTCACAGCATTCGCAGCTGCCACGAGGCACTGCTTGGACACTTCTACTTGGGACGACTGGGATTGGGTTTTGTATGTAGTTAAATACCCTTTATCCCTTATTAATTCCCTTTTCCTTTCGCCTGTTGTTTTTCATTAGACTTGTTACAGTCTTAACTTCCAACCTTGTGCAAAGCATCTTTTTCTCTATTCCCCTTTTTTTTTTAATCCTCCGCCTGGGAGGGTAGGTGATAATAGGGAGAAAATCCTGCTCTCTGAGTCTTAAACGGAGACAGCATGTGAATATTTGGCAGGCCTTAAGTTTGTATTCACAGGTGACCTACTCACACACGTGTAGCATTTTTTTAATTCCTTGTGAGTTGTGATAGTGTGTTCCATGAATCGCCTGTGAGTTGTTGTGAATTGCCTGCAAGCAGTAATACTGAGTTTTGTAGATGACCTGTGTGTTCTCATGAATTACCTATGGGCTGTACTAGTGCATTTTGCTAGTCTCTTGTGGTTGTAATAGTGTAGTCTTGCTTTTAAACTGCAATAGTGCATTTCTCATTGTATCTGTAAAACCTGCAATAGTGACATATTGAATGTGCATGTGTTGTTCAAGTAAATTATTTGAATTTTGCAGTCAACGCTCTTTTCATCACAGTTCTCTGTTATAGTTCTGTGAAAAGTTCAGCAGCATTTTTGCGTAATGGTAATTTCTGGCATTGGAAGTTGAGAGCTTTGGAATCAGCATCTTCATTCCCTAATGCATGCCTCAATGAACAGAATTGGCTGTGCATGCTATATGCATATAATAGTTGCAGCTCTTAGTTAAAAGAAAAAGTCATACTACAGCAGATCAGATACTAGCCTCTGGGTTATATATCTTTTGTGTGTATGATGCACAGTCAGCTTATTTTCCTCTATTCCTCTCCTGTCAGATAAAGGCCATGATAAAGTCAAGACCTTAAGACAGATCAGTAATCACAAATTATTCAAATAAACTTTTCTTGTTGATGACTGGCTGGTGTTTCTTGCTCACCTCTTTATGGAATAACTGAGAGCTAAATATCAATCTGAGCAGTCTCTTCCCACCACTACAGAGAAATTCTGAATAAATTCTCTTCTAAACTTGCTCTCCTTCTGTTTTCCATTCCCTTCCTCCTCTCTGCAGTGCAGACATGATTCAGCCCCTAGAATTACCTGGCTGTGTTCCACCCAGCTGATCCCCTACTATTGCAAATTCTTCAGGCATTTCAGTCTCACTTATTTACGGAATGTTGCACATTGATAAGTTTTCTAAGAATGGATACACTTTCCTTTTCAGTATTCACATTTGGCTGAAAATGTAATTCTCAAAAGGAAGACAGTTGGTTTAATTATGTCATGTATTTGGTCAGTAGTATAATTTCTGATAACCTATTTTGTACCTTATGATTTTGAAGGTCAAACATGAAGGAAACAAGCTAGAACGCTACACAGAAACATAGAAACTTACAGAGGCATATACATTTCTAAGGAAGGCCCTTTAGATTAAAAATATCATTAATTTCCAATATACTGGCATATTTTGCACATAGAAATAATCTTTGTGCCATTGATTTAATTCCTGTGTAGAAAAATGGCTGCCAGATAGACCTGCTGGACTTCCCAGGCAAAGCAAATCTCCTATTGTTAAGGGAGAAATTATCTTCAGAGCAGTTTTGAGCTTTCAAGAAAGAGGCAACTTACAGTGCCTTAAAATAAAAACAGAACATGAAAACAATAAAAATAAGTAAGTACAAATGTACAGTAAAAATATCCTGTGTAATAGTGTTAAATTATCAGCTCTGTGTAGCTGTAAGTTTGTAAAATCACCCAATTATATCTGCAGTGAAATATTTTTCTACAGCTTTTGTATGATTCAGGTAAGTGAAGTGCTATTTAAACTCCCTTTTCCTATGCGTACATAGCATGTTCGAAGACACTGAATGAAAGCTTTGGTATTCTCTTAAGACACTTAAATCATTCTACAGCTGCAGTAAGAGAATTCCAAGGGGTGAGGAATCATTTATTTACCATAAGTAGAATACTGATTTTTTTTTTAATTATTATTTCTAAGGACAAGCTTTTCTTATTAAAGTTTGGTTCATTTAATTAGAAACCTAGATCTTGAATTGTAAGTGAGAGGTGGATGATAGAATCACATCAAAGGAGTCCTTCAGAGGAAATAAATTGCGTGGTATGCTAGAAATTGAGCTGTTCCATGTATCATTTCAAAATTGGAAGGTCGGGATAGAGGCTTGATATATGAGATATAACATAGAACAACAGTGACTTTCTGAAAGTTGGTAATATTGCCTGACTGACATATAAGAGGGTTTTTCTAGTTTGCTGACTGCAAGCTACAGTTAAAATAAAGAAAGAAAAGTGATTAAGGAAAACAGTGTTATGATGAAGTTGCAGTAACCATTGAGATGAGCAGTTCTGCTGTGCATTCTAGAAAACACAGTAAGTTACATACTACACTTGAAAAAAAATTATGACTCAGAAACGGACAAGATACGAAGAGATAAGATAACACTGCAAATCTCATTGATCGTGCCTTGTTGCTATGTGCTATGTGCTTCCTTCCAGCCCTTCTAGATGGGCTGTAGATGGGCATCATGTTTGCAAGCCTCCAGTCAACTGGGACTTCTCCAGTTAGCCAGGACTGTTGGTAAATGATGGTAAGTGGCTTGGTGAGCACTTCTGCCAGGTCCCTCAGGACCCTGGGGTGGATTCCATCTCGTCCCATAGACTTGTTTACATCTAAGTGGTGTAGCAGGTCACTAACCAGCTCTTAATGGATTATGGAGGCTTCACTGTGCTTTTGCATCCCTGTCTTCCTTCTCAGGGGACTGGTGACACAGGGTACTACTGGTTTTCATACCAAAGACTGAGGTAAAGAAGGCATTAAGTACCTCAGCCTTTTTCTCATCCCTGGTCACTATGCTTCTCCCCTACTAGAGGGGAGAGACTCTCCTTAGTCCTCCTTTTGTGGTCAATGTATTTATAGAAGCCTTTTTTATTGTCTTTAACAGCACTAACTAGATTAAGTTCCAGCTGCGCTTTGGCCCTTCTAATTTTCTCCCTGCACAGCCTCACGGTAGCCTTGTACTCCTCCTGAGTTGCCTGCCCCTTCTTCCATGGATTATAAACTCTCTTCTTTTTCCTGAGCTTGAGCCAGAGCTCTATGTTCAGCCAGGCTGGTCTTCTTCCCCACCGGCTTGTTTTTCGACACATGGGGATGGCCTGTTCCTGCGCCTGTAAGAG
>NW_010187629.1:0-31629 GCF_000695765.1 Mesitornis unicolor | reverse complement strand
CAGCCTTCCTGGACTCCTTTGCCTTTCAGAACTGCCTCCCAGGGGATTCTGTCAACCAAGTCCCTAAACAGGCCGAAGTCTGCCCACCAGAAGTCCAAAGTGGCATTTCTGCTAGTCCCCCTCCTTAGTTCTCCAAGGACTGAAAACTGTATCATTTAAAGATCATCATGCCCAAGACAGCCTCCAACCATCACATACCCCACAAGACCTTCTCTGTTATCTTCCACACACTCCAGGAAACTCTGGGACTTTTTCCTCTCTGCTGTGTTATATTTCCAGCAGATAACTGGGATGTCAGACTACATTTGTTCCTTCTTGCAATTTACGTCTAACAGCTCAAAACAACAGTTAAAAACAAAGATTCATAAGCACTGCACATTACCACTTCAACTAATTTAAAAGTCTTTATTGTTTCATTATTTTTTCTCTTTGACCAAATGTTATAAAAGTGATATTGCTGAACATAATAAGAATATTATAAAAAGACCCAGATAGAATGTGTTCTACTTTATACTAAATCAAAAGGTCAAAAGGGTGTTTTTCTTACTAAACAAACCTCATCAGTGTAGTTTATTAATACAATTAGATGAAGTACATTCTCTAATTTCAGATATCAATTTATTCTTAGGCACTTTCTGCTTTACTTAATCAAATTGTGAGGGTTTTTTCCAGTTATAAAATCAACATCTAAATTAAATTGTAAAAGATCTTTAAAAAAGAAAGTAAATTATTTTATTAGTAATTTTTTCATATAATCTAACTACAACAGTCTTTATTCAAAAAGGGGAGAGGGCCAACACACTTTGGATAATATTTTCATTGCATTTTTCCTTTCCAGAGTACTACTATCATTAACATTATAATGTCAAGCCAATAAATTAGTATTTTCATTTTGAGACAAGGGGCTTATCCTTATTATGGGATGCCAGCATTTTAGTGGGAAAAGATTATTTGATGTAAATGATAAACAAATCATTCAGTACTGTTAATGTTTTGCATTATGTGCTTCATTAATTGGATGTCCTATGTAGCTTACATTTAAGTACACACAGTTATGTCAAGCTCATTTATTTAGTTATTTGTTATAACACTATAAAGCTGTTATTTATCTAATCTAAAATCTGAAGACCATTTACCATACTCTTCAGCTTTCAATTTATACACAATTAGAATAGCTACTGTATATTAGATATATGCAGAAAAAATAAATGAGCAGTTGTATGGCATTTTATCAAGGATGTTAAAGAACAGTTCACTTAGAGTTTATTTCAAGAACTGTTGAAGGTTAGTGATGAGCACAATGTATGAACTATTGATCTAACACCCACACAGTCTCTACAGGATAATTACGGGCAAGTTCATTTACTAGCATAAGACACTAGTTTGCAGTCCTTTGGCTACGCAGTGTATTTTCCTGAATACTGATATTATTTTAAATTGCTGAAGATTCATTCTAAAATAGTAGTTATTTAAAGTAGTATTACTCAATTAACTTAGAATTTAATCTATGTTTCTTCCATGGATCATTCTGCAGTCTTGACCTTGAAGATTTATTTAGTGTCTTGTTTACATTTTGTATCTCTGATACTGGAAATGTTACTTAACTCTCAGTTGTGAAACACAGTATCTGGGACAAATAAGTTGTTTGTTTTGTTTGTTTTGTTTGGTTTAGGTTTTGTTGTTGTTGTCATTGTTGTTTTGTTTTTAAGAAACCTGCAGCTAACAATGCTGTACTTAGAAGTAGTAAGCATTACAAATACTACAATTTTATGCATATAATTCTATCTCTAAGATTATCCATAATTCTGAATTATTGTTTCTTAAAAGTAAGTACTCAAGCAATGAGGAAATTATATTTTGTCTTGTACAGGTCATTATGATGAGAAGATAACAAAGGCTTCTGTTCTTTCCAGCTTTAGGAAAGAGCTCTGAGTATAGTTCTCATTATAATAACTTTTGGAGCTTTGGTGATTTCAGCTAGTGTTCTTACAGGCACAGTTATCAGCATTATCACACTGATAGATATCGGAAAATAATCTTAAAGACTGACAAGGATCTAGTGAATCATGAAAGTTCTTTACTATCACTTGAGAAGGGTGAATAAAATTAGTTAATAGAATTCTTTTACTTCTTTAAAATATTAAAATAGGAATTATCTGGTTATCAAAAATCAGATAGTTTTAATGAATATGGGGAATAAATGAAAGTGGAAAAAAATTGACACATTTCTTTCCCTGTATTTGTGGATATGAAGAAGAAAGAAAGAGTGAATAAGAAAGCACCAAACATTTGCATTCTGAACACAGTATTTTGAAAGCAGTCACAGATGTCTTGTTGAAAGGACACAAGCTCGTATAGCAAACTCAGAAAAAGAACCACATCTTGTCTGACAGCTCATATCTTAGCGAGTCAGTTTCTCCTTTTCCTAGGATATGACTCACATAATTTTTTGAATTCTTAGAGAATATTTTCTCCTTTATATACCTCTGCACAGTCTCTACATGATTCCTGCTTCACTGAGTATTCAAAACAGATGAAACAAAATGTTGGTCCTGTAAAACAATTCTTTTAAAAAGCCTGAGCTAGCCCCAAATCATGCTACAGTTGCCTTCAGCTAGCCTACAGCATTTTTTAGTTTGGTCTTAAAGTGAAACTCAGTGAAGGTATTCAAGAGTCTGAAGAAAGGTCACCTTGTTTTTGAAACATCTAAGTTATCAGAATCTAAAAGTATATTTCCTTTATGGTCATCTGAAATATGTAACACAGTGTATCTTCTTACTGACACTGCACAGACACCCTGTATTCACTCATAGCTATATTTTTACTTCTGATTCTACTCACTTGATATTTGTTTTACCCAGGAATCTTTTCAGTGCTTACTGTCTCCTTTCTCTCAGTCCTTCTCAACTGCTTGGCTGGGACAGATCTCTCCATTATGTTCTAGAAGTAAATCATATAATTGTTCTGTTTACACATTTTCTTTTGTCATCATCAGGCTTCTGAACTAGTCATTTTATTAATTTTAGTTTTCAAGATATGGGCCAGGATTTTCTGACAGGCAAAATCTTATTAATTTCACACTTTGGCTTTTCATTTAAACTAGTCTATCTTGGTTGCTTGCAGGACTACCATAGGGCTGCAAATTCATACACATGTTTTAAACCTTGTGTCAGTTTTAAGCTCAGGTATTCCATTTTGGATTTCAAAGGCCTCTGCTTCTCTTCCCAGAAGAGTACACCTCACAAACATGCCTTCATCTGTGTAGGTTTCAGAACCAAAGCTGAAAGAAAGGAGAGCCAGTAACTACTTCCAGAATACCTGTCTTTTAATCCCATGCATCTGCAATCCCTTCTGCAGCTGATTCCACCACCTTACCCCATTCATTTATTGCATTAATAATACCCTATCAATACCAGTATTACTCCCAAATTAATAAAGTCCAATACTCCTAACACCAAGGTAAGTTTTTTTCTCATCAGACCATGAAGTTATTTGAGTTCAGAGTATCTTTCTATTGAAGACCTGATATTTGTAAACAGCTGTTTAACCATAAAGAGAGAAAAGAAGTAGAAGAGTGAAACGCTTGTGAAGACTAAGCCCTAAATTCCAATCATGGGATCTATTCAGAATCAATTATTCAAATTACTCTCCTCAAGGTGATGTGCCAGTTAGTGTTAGGGAGGGAAAAATATCAACATAGTTATATATTGCTCTATATTAAATGCAATTCAAGGACTAGTTTTGCACTTAACAGCTCAAAACCCATGAAATGAGATAGGTGTTAGAATTCAGTTCCTGTCCCAAGAGAATTTACATGGTGAATTACAGATCTCTTTTCAAACTGAAGCAGGAAATTAGAGAATGCAGGTCCTTGTGAAATTTAGTGATCTCTGGTGTTCAGTGGTAGCTGAACAGGAGTTTCAAATGTTTATATTTTGAATATTTTGCTTAAATAGAAATGCCTTCCTAAACACCTATTTTTCTATAACTTAATTGCCTTCTGAAAGAAAATGCAAGTCTCAGAGATGGAAAAAACATATTAGCAATTAGTAGACTCTCATGTACTACAGAGATGAAACTTAAGATATATAAATTACAGCTTACGAGACAATTGCACCTTTAATCAGCTCCCATCCTTTTTCCTTTTCCATTGACGAAGCATTTTGTGTCTGGGGAAAAAAATGCAGCTTATTGTTCTCAGTCATTAATCATGACAGATTTTGGGTTTGGTTTGGTTTAGGTTTTTTGTTGTGTTTGGGGTTCTAATTTTTTTCCCAAGCAGTACTATTACTTTCTTTAATTTCTCCATCCCCAAAGCTACCATTTGTTTTGGCTTTCCTGATTGTCTACTCTTTTTCTACCAAGAAATTTTGTTCAAACTAATATTGAGTTCTTTCTATAAATACACCCAGGTTACCTGGTCTAAGGACAGCTTGCTCGGAGCTACCAGGCTGTCGTATCTCGGAAAATTCCAGTATAACTTTCTCAACACTGTAGTTGTACATCTGTTCTATAGGTCAAAGCGTTGGATACACATACTACATGTACAATTGCTCTAAGCAAGTAGAATATGTCCAGCCATTTCAGGAAATGGGAAAAAATGCCACAAAAAAAAAATCTGAAAAATGTTGAGAGCTATTAGTTATTAATGCAAATTTTTCGCAGAAACATTTTTAAAAATAAAGAAAAATGTGCATATAAAGATGAATACATTTACTTAGTTTTCTCATCAGAGATAACATAAACAATATTCTTACTATTTTATAAGTGAGTTCATTATTGTTGTTAATATTAAATAAATTGCATTTTAAAATTATTGAATTATTGATTTTTCTTTCAAAATATCATTACTTATTATATCACAAGCCTTATAAGGAGTGGCTAAGGGAGTTGGGCTTATTTAGTTTGTAGAAGAGGAAACTGAGGGGAGACCTTATCACTCGCTACAACTACTTGAAAGGAGGTTGTAGAGAAGTGTGTGTTGGTCTCTTCTTCCATGTAACTAGTGACAGGACAAGAAGAAATGGCTTCAAGTTGTGCCAGGAGAGGTTTAGATTAGATATTAGGAAAAATTATTTTACTGAAAGAGTTGTCAGACACTAGAACAGGCTGCCCAGTGAGGTGATAGAGTTACCACCCCTGGAGGTATGGCAGTTCAGGACATGGTTTAGTATACCTGATGGTGTTGAGTTGATGGTTGGACTTGATGATCTTAGAGGTCCTTTCAAGTTTAATCATTCTGTGATTCTGTGTGATTCTGTAAGCTGATTATAATAACATCACAACAAGGTCTCCGCAGAACTTTCTCTTCTCCAGAGCGAATAACCCAAACTTTCTCAGCCTTATTTCATAGAAGAGGTGCTCTAATAATTTTCATGGCCTTCCTCCCGACCCAGTCTAACAGGTCAATGTCTTTCTTGTCCTGGGGACCCAAAGCTGGATGCAGTACTCCAGGTGTTGTCTCACCAGAGCAGAGTAATGGAGCAGAATCACCTCCCTTAGCTTGGTGGCCACCCTTCTTTTTGTGCAGCCTGGGATACAATTGGCTTTCTGGGCTCCAAATGCACATTGCCGGCTCATATCTAATTTTTCAACTACCAACATCCCCAAGTCCTTCTCCACAGGACTGCTCTCAGTTCATTCATCCCCTTCTCCATACTGATACTGGAGATTGCCTGAACCCAGGTGCAGGACCGTCCACTTGCTCTTGTTTAACTTCATGATGTTCGCATTGGCCCACTCTTCAAGTCTCTGGGTGACATATTTTCTCTCCAGTGTGTCAACTGCATCACTCAGCTTGATGTTATATACAAACATAATCCCACTATGTCATTGATGAATATATTGACCAGCATCATTCTTGATACAGACTCCTGAGAGACACTATTTGTTATTAATCTCCATTTGGACATAGAGCCATGGACTGTAGCTCTTCAGATACACCCATCCAGCTGTTTTTTTATCCATTGAAAAGTGCATCCATGCCTCTCCAATTTAGAGACAATGTTTTTATATGGGACTATATCAACACCCATACAGAAATTAAGGAAGATTATGTCAGTTGTTCTCCCCTTATCCACCAATGCAGTCACTCCATGGTAGAAAGCCACTAGATTAATCAGGCACGATTTGCCCTTTTGAAGTCATTTTAGCTGTCTGTAATCACATCCCTATCATCCATATGCCTTGACATAGCTCCCAGGAGGATCTGGTCCATGATATTGCCAGGCATAGAGGTGAGGCTGAGTAGTCATCCTTTCAACTTCAGAGAACATGACACAAATCTAGAATTGCTCTTTATTTGTCTATTTCTTCTTGTCTTCTGTTTATATGTAATTTAATCACAAACATAAACTTTTATTTTCTATATTACTGTAGGTTTTTATGTAGCTTACACTAACCTTATGCAGTTTGCTTTTCAGTTTTATCAAAATTTTTCAGAATAATTTAGTGCATACATTTTCCCCCTCAGCCAATGTGTATTACTTGTTTTGGATACTGACTTAGCTTTATCATTCTTTGCAAGTTCCATGAATGGAAATGTGACAACCAAGAGTTTTATGAAGACTATTCTTAGTAGTCTGAAGAGGATGAGATTTTATTCAAGTCACACAACTTCTTCTATGAAAGCATAAAATGAGTGACTTAAATTGAATTTCTTTCTCTCCGAGTTACAAAAATATATGTACAAAGACATTTCAAAGGTGAAAATCTACCCAGAATTTTCAGAAGTATAATAAAAGGAGGAAAACTTTGATAGTTTAATATGATTGAGCTATTATTTAAGTATTTAGATACACTTCCATTAAGAATGTGCTATAACCATTATAAAAATTACAAGGATTTGTATTTTAACTTCATAAGGTCATATGAAAAATTCAGTCCAAGAAAAACAATCTTTCCAAACTAGAGAAAATGAAACAATCAAATAATAAACCCCTAAAACACTCAACAACTCTCAGCCAATGCTTGGCTGACGGTAAATCAATAGAAATCAAAACCAGTGGTTTTTACATTTTGTTCTTTCTTTTCCTTATGTAGACATTTTTCAACATACAAAACATTATCATCTGTAAAGATGATATTAAAAGCAGGCTAAATTATTTCTAATTAAGGCATATAATTTCTGCTAGTAAATGAGAGATTAACAATTCTTTTTTTATTTTTATAGTCTTTGTCTTGCCAATTTTGAAAATTATAACACATTAATTTAAATCTAGAAACAAAAAAGTCTTTATAGAAATTCATTTGATAAAGTTTAAGAATAAATCATCTGCAAATAATGCAACTGAACAAAGGGTTCTAAATTTAAGATAAAAAATTTATCCAGATTTAAATGATATTACTGCATGTATGCACACTGCAGATCAAAAGATGTATTTACATTAATATATAAATGTCATATACATGCATCTGTTTATAAAATCCATATCCATATGACCATGTATATCTGCAACACCTTAAGACAGTGTGACAATATTGTTTGTTTCTTTTAACATTTTTCATTAATAACAAATTTAAGTGAAAATAGGCCACTTAATATGATTATTTTTCCCAAATCTTCCATTTGATTCTTGAATATTGCATTAAAATGGATAGGCTTTATCAGTAGCCTTTTTAAAATACAGTTTGGAGAGTCAAAGTTAGTTTTAAATTATTTGCTCTAACAAATTTTCAGGCTGTCACTTTCAGTCAAGCATGTGGATTTGATTACCTCTTATTGTCATTAGGTTGTTTTTTTTTGCTGTTGTTTGGTTTTTTGTTTTGTTTTTATTTTGGTTTTTGTTACTAATCTGTAAAATATATGATGCAGTGGTCATTTATCTAAATAGGGTTTTCAGGAATTTATTTAAATAAAGGTTTTCACATACATAGCTTTATGCCAAGAGGAAATTAATCCTTATTTAAAAAATACTTTGTCTTTTATTCGTCCCACCCAAGTGCCTCAATTAGGAACATAGTTAGATTAGTCCACAGTCAAGAAAAGCAGGTCTTCCATGTGATTCAGCACAAGCAAGATTGCAGTCATGCTCTGATATCCTTTCCCTGCAGAAATAATATTCCCCATTCCTTCCAAAGACAGCCTGTAGTGACTATGTTCTACATACAGATATGGGTATACTTTCTCTTACTATATTTGCAGTCTACTGCTCATCTCCATTGCCTCCATTTTTATGGCCTTTGCTATCAGCTGCTTCCAGTCTGTGTCAAGGGATACTGCAAGAAATCTCAGTGTACATGCTATTCTCTCCTGACATGAAGAATGAACATCACTGGCATGATTCCCAGCAAGCCGGAGTGCTCTCTACTATAGGTAAGTCTGGGAGGCATCAGGCTTAAAGGCAGCACTTGTGTGCTGTTTGCAGACAGAAAGATGAATTCTTAAGTATTTACACCACCTTAAGAAAAAACAATACAGAGAGATTTCTGAGCTAAATGTACCCATGTGTTAGACATGACTGGTAAAAATGAACTTGATCTAATGCTCTGAGCAGAAAGGACACAAGTTACCTCCTAGTCAAATGTAGTGTGATAATATTAATACTATGCCATACACAGAGTATAATCCCCTGAAATCTCAGTGAGGGAATGATTCAGGTTCGCATCAGCTTTGGCTGGCTCAGAGCACAGGTTGTGCAAGCCTGTGTCTGACAGCCATGTACCATGTCACTAAAAATAGTCACATCCTGAAATGCTTTTTTGGTTAATTTGTGTTAATATTAAAATCAAATATGAATGTGTTGGGGTAATACCCTACTGTTCTTTTACTGCTGATGAGTTTTTGTCTTGGTGTACACTGAACATGCCAAATAATCATTTGTTATTTTATTTCATATACATATTTCTAACTAGTAAGCCTATAGTCAGGATTAGTAGAAATTATTTCATGAAATTCAAAGCTTACTATACACACAGTATAGAATAGCCAGCACAGTCCACAAGTAATGAGAATACTTCTTAATTCAGCTGAAGCCAAAACCACAAGTGAGTTATAAATGTATTTGTTCCCCAGTTAAATCGATTCCATGCAGTGCTAGAAGTGCTCATTTTGTATTCTGTTTATTCCACAAGGAGGAAAATAATAGTTCTCTTCCTATTTTGCAAAAATACCACAGTAAAAGGCAGTTTATTTAGTTTCATTTTAAATATACCAATTTCACTTCTAGTCAGCTTCTGTGTGATGCTTAGAATGATCTCTAAACTGCTGCTGGATTATTGATTTCTATTAAGAAATAACAACAAAGCATCAGTTTGCATGTCATGGATACCATTTTACTATGTAGACAGATAGTTTGGTTTTTTTGTTTTGGTTTGGGGTTTGTTGTTGTTGTTGTTGTTATTTCCAGAAGACTTCTGAATATGCATTTCTTACAAGCATGCATACTAGTTAGTGATATGTATCACTGACACAAGATTCAGAATCTAATATAAAATTATTTTTTTTGTCATTGCAGTTCTCAGTTGATGTCATAAGATAGCAGCATATGCTTCTACCAGAAAGGATACTAATAGACTTTCAGATTGCTTAGGGAATCTGTATTGCAGTTCCCTTAGATACTAGAATAACCTGACTTATCAAAGAAAAAACACATTTGGATGCTATTTCCTTGGAAAATATGAGAGAAGTAGAACCAATGATAAATTTACTGTCCTGTGCTGTGATGTAAAACCCTGATTCAGAGAAACTTTATGGGGATATTTTACAAATGGACTACTGGTTGCAAAGATGCAGGTGACAGTTATAATGCACAATAAAACAGAATGAAGCAATGTAAGTATTTATTCCTTCTTTCCTTCATGTTCTACAAATCCTTATCATCTAATTAAAGACTTGAATAAATGTTGTTACAAAAAAAGAGAAGAAAGAAAAAATATACATTATACTTAAAAAATAAAGAACTCTATGTGGATCTGAACAGGATTAGGCCTATTGAAGGGCTTTGACAGAAACACAGTAAAGTACTGGAAGATAAAACTGAGAATCAGGTTAGAGATACTAAAACAAACTCAATTTTGAAAAGCTAGTGAGTGTCTAATTAGACACCCTTATCATTATTTCCTACCAATACTTACCTCGAAAAATTATGAACAAGTGCCTAAAGCTGCAAAAATCTTTTGAAATACAAGCCATTGATCAGTTTCAATATTTCTCAGCCAACTTTCTTCCAAAGGACTCTTCATCATCTATCATGTCTGTCATACCAAATGCTTGGCTGAAGCACTCAGCATATTTGTCCACCAATAAAAAAAATTGTAACACTGGACAACTCTGTCAAGCTTATCAGCAAGGTTGAATAACTCTCATAACAAATGCCTCTCCTGACAGATTTAGATTTTCTTTGTAAGAATTTTAATTCACTCCCAAAGCAGAGACCAGTTTCTTTTCAACTTAGACTTCTAATGTTATGTAATATTTAATAACATTCTGCTATTCGTTATAATCATTTCAGAAACTATATATGCAATTTTACACGGCACAATTAAATGACTGTTTGCATCCTCATGTACAGTAAGGAAAAGAATTCTCAGTACCTTCAGTGACAGAAAACCAAAATAACCTTGTACAGACAGGCACACTAAGGGGAAGAGTCAGTACTTCAGAGAGGATAAATATGCCATCTTATTTAGAGATGAATAGTTGAAGTAGGGCTCACACAATTTCTGTAAGAGAAGTCTAGAATATAAAGTTATGCATTCCTATGAATGGAAATATTCCTACAGAAGACTGTAGTGCTAAGAAGAAAAAAAGGTAATTCTTCATTCTCCTGCTTTTCAGAAAAAAAAATACACATCCATATTTATAAGAGGATGTGTCTTCAGACACTGCTTGAATGAATTACATCAACATAATTTATATGGAGCATGTTACATTTCTTTTATTACAGAATTTATGCTCAACAGAATCATTAATATAATTATACTTTTCTGTTTGTCAGCCTATATGAACTCCAAATAATTATTGGAAAACTCTTCATCCACTAAACATGCTTTTCATTCAAATCCTGTATAAAAATATTAATAGAATATGAGATATGAACCCATGAGGAAAAAAAAATAGAAATAACTGAAAAAGAACAAAACTTGCATTAAAATTGGCTCAGAATGTAATGTGCTGAAGGAATTTGCACAATATTTTATTGAATGTGATGTCAGAAAAAATCAGTGACTTGAATTAGAAGCCTAGGGCAGACTCAAAACATGCAGTATTCTTTTGTAAGTCCTGGTTAACAATTTAGTAAGACATGATCAAATATCACTAGATATCAGCCCTAACTGTTTGCAGATTCCATTAAAAAATACATGGATATCAATGTTTTTGATCACCATATATGTCTGATATATTATAATTCCTCTTTTGGGTAAAATATTGCACCTGTATGCTGAACAAGCAATGCGCCTATGAATATGTCTAGTCATGTGACTAAAGTATCCACTTGATTAACTTCAAAGATTAAGTCCACAAAATTTTGAGGAATTTTCAGGGAATTTCCATATACTGTAGAGCATTTTAGAACATTAGTGTCAAAGCTTGAGTCAACAAAACACTTAATAATACTTAGCCTTATTGAAGTTAAATAGTCATGTTATGTCCTGTAAAACTACTCAGCAAAATATGTAGCTCAAATCCTTTGTCGTGTAGCTGGTGGGTATTTAATGATATCTAGGGGAAAACCTATCTAGTCCTCAAATGAAATGAGATATATACTTCTTTTCTTTCACTGAGTAGTGGTTTAATATACTATACAGAAATGGATATTAGGGACTGAAAAGTTGAGTTTAATGCTTGTCTTGGTTTAAACCATTATTCTCTCACCTAATGACTCCTTTCATTCTCCATCTGGGGAGGGAATCAGGAAAATGAAAGGAGACCTGTGGGTTGAAATAGAAATAGATTTTATAAAATAATAATAAAAAAATATAATATTAATAACAGTATTAATATAAAGCAGACAGACTTATATTCACCCAATACAGTGGGGAAGTAGGCCTCAGGGGTAGGATGGTAGACAAGTTCATCTTGAGCTGACAGCCATGGAATAAAGAGGGGCTGTCCCCAGCAGACTCCCCAATTTATAATGAATGTGACATTTATAGTATATAATAATACTAATTGGTCAGCCTGAGGTCAGTTTGGAGTCACCTACCCTGGTTTCTGCTTCCTCTATCCTCTGCACCTGTTTATTTCAAAACTGCTAAAGACCTTGTGCAACACATACCAATGCTTGTCAAAGTGTCTTACCACTTTATTCCCATGAAATAGTGTGTTGTAGTCCTTTACAGGATTGCCAGTTTACTGAACAGAAAATTGAATTTAAAATTCTATCCCAGTAAACCAGGATACAGGTTAGGAAACATCTGGAAAAATTTTAGGGTTTCTTAGAAATGTGATATGGTTAGAATCAGCAGGAGTAAAAGAAACCACAACTGATTCTTGAAATGGTAAAGTATAACTAAATTAGAGAGAGGCACTGCTGATCTGAAGAGCTGCCTCTTCATCCTCAAATGGATAGATGAGATAGGCATTAGGATGGACATTTTAGCAGCTCTAGAGATGCTGGAGAATATATGGGACCTGCTTCACTAGTGAAGAAGTACATGACCCCTTCTAACAGCCCTTGACCATTTTACTCATATAAAGAATGTCAATATAATCCTTTCTGACAAAAATATTGAAAAGTAAATCTACAGCCATATTTTCCCTTTCTATTATTTTGGTTTTGTTTCTGTCTTTTTTTTTTTTTTTAATATTCCCCCTCCCCTCCCCCTCTCCCCCCCTCTTCCCCACGGGATGGTTCTAGGTGAAGCATGGTGGTGTTTGTTATTTTTGGAAAGTTGGAAAGCAGGTAAAGGGTTGTCGCTATGTGTTTAGATTCAGTATTGAAATTTTATCCTTATATAAGAAGTGCTAAGTGTTACTGAACAACAGTTACTTTGTCAGTGACATAGTACTACACATAGTACAGCACATAGTACTACAAGTTTAAATGGCAATCACTACTCCTTGTTAAAAACAGATACAGCTGTTAAGAGCATATCAGAACATCAAACCTTTTAACACAACAAAACTAAACCAGTTCATAGAAGTGTATGTACAGTTTTAAATCTCCTATTTTTTTCTTTATATAAAATCTCCCTATGTGTTTTATTGTTTGTTTGTTTTAGTTTGATTTTGCTCCAGTATGAAAGACCTCTTCAGGGAAGGATGAACCAATTGCCAGCTGGAGCAGGTGAAATAATTATGAAGTTCATAAAAAAATGGATATTAAAGAGTTGTGTGAAAATTTGGTGGTTTGTTGTTTTGTTTGTTTGTTTGTTTAATTCTCATTTCTGTTTCCATATGACTTGGCACACTGTCATGATATTCTTAGTCTCTAGTGATACACTGAGTAGTTGCAGAATCTTGGCATTGCAATAAAGGAATGAGACCAATAGCTGTCTGGGTCATCTTTTGGGGTTCTTTTTAGCTTTGCCTTTATTCTGGTTGTGAGCAAGAAATGTGCTCTTACGATGATTATGAATTCTTTACTTTTGGTTTTTCTGGGAGCTATGCTTACATTTCATATTTATTCCAAAAAAGGAGTAGATTTGTTTTGTTGACACATGAAGGGATGCTTATGATGTGATCAAACATTATGAAGCACAATTTTGAATACTGGATAAAAGTTATTCTTTAGAAATAGTGTTCTCAGAGTGCTTTTGTAATATACCTTATCCATGACCTGTGATACCAATTCATATGTGCATGGCTCAAACTCTTACAAATCTACCTATGCAATGAACAAGGTAGAAATAAACATATTCTACTCTGTAGCCACTTAATCAACAATTGTCCAAAACCATTAAGAGGTCTTCAATAAATACACAAATAATTAGTCATCTAATTTATATGTTACACTTTTTTAAAAAGTTAGAATAGTTTGTATTTAAAAACCTTAAATTCAGGGAGATAATCTTATCAGAGTGATTTGTTTTATAGTTACGGAATTCTAGCAGTAGATGTAATTCTAATTTTAAGTCATACTCATACTCATGTTCATACCAATACTTGGCTGCTGGAGAATGAAAGGAAAAAGAAAGATCATAAACATGGCTTGTCCACTCTTTGCATGTGTTTGCATTGATATCTACCCACGGTCATATTCTCAGCTGCTAAAAAGCTGTGTGATTCAATGGAATCTATTAAAAATCATGCCAAGTTGCACTAGACAAAGATTTGTTACAGGACAGGGAATAAAACAAAAGTATGATCAGATTCGTCTTGGTATCTATTGAATATCAACACTTGCTCTTAAGCATTTACTCACCTTTTAAATTCACTCTTTTCCAGAGTGTTATGTATTGCAATAATTTTACTATTTCCACCAGACTTTTATGAAAAAAAGAGTGCAAAATAACTTTTGCTAAGAATTTAGACTAGTTTAAGTTCTAGAGAAGTTGAGGGAGAAACAGTTTATATTATTGGAAATTAGAAAATCAGAGATAAGGACAGTCACCTGAAGAAAGAGTTAAAGGTGACGATCAAAAACTACAGGGAAAAAAAGAAAAGATAACACAAAACCAAACCAGAAATAAAAAGAGATTAAATACAAGCTGGATGTGGATGTCAAAATTTCTACCTGTTGTCTGCTTATTTGCCCAGCAGATATTCTCAGTGAGTTTCTGTTGCAGACTGGAAGGGGAGTGATTTGGTCAGTCTATTTTTGTTACTTCTCTTCTTACCTTTCAAGATTGTTTCTTTACTCCTTTGCTTCTTTTTATCTTTTTGCTTTGCTTTTTATTTGAACGCATTTCAATAAAAATGCCATTCAGGATTTCATTTGTATAAATCATTATTTTTTTTTAAACCCCTCAAACGTTCACTGGAAGGTACTAATAAATATAGGGAGGAAGGGTAAGCAAGTGATGGAGAAAAAGGGGAATGAAAGGAGATATTTTGTAAGTGGATTTATCTGTAATATAATGTCTAAAACAATCACTCAGACTACAAGAGGAAACTTGGATTAGAGGTCCCGATCATGTTAGTATAAGTTCTTTTGCCATAGTTGCCTTTTCTTCATTCAGGAGTGGGCATAATTAAAGGGAAAAACTAGCATTGCACTATTATTATTACACTGCTTTGTACCTACTGAATGCTCCAGTTGCATTTAGCATCTGTATCACTTTACAGATATGTGTGGACTGCTTGCTCTGCTCTGCCTCCCTAGCGAGTAAAAGCTAATTCTGCTTTCCTTTTGGTTAAACCAAATGAGCTAAATAACATGGAATATATGATAAGAAAAATCCATCCTCAGCTGTTATGCTTAATATCTTCATAAATCTTTTCTCCTGGTTTAGTTCTCATTACTGAGCAAAAGAGATAACAATATATCGCTTTGGGAGGTTTTAAGAGCATTTCTCTACTAGTCCATCTAATTTAAAGTGACTTTACGCTAGGAGCAATGTGTAAGCAAATCCCTTATGTTACACTAAGCACAGTAAACTGTGGTGCATGATAAAAATGTTAAAATAATCAGGTCACCATTTGAAGTGTCAACAGTCACTGCAGTGTCTCTGAAATACTTCTGTTTCATTTTAACCAAGAAATAACTGTACTGGCTATGCTGCAGCTCATGATATTTTAATGATGACGACTGCAACCTCAAAAATACTTTAAACAAAATCTTCAAAAAGGACTCCTGACTAACCAGTTCATTTTAATGAACACCATAATCATACTATAAAATGCAGCTCTTCTTAAGCAGAAGTGTTTTATAATGTCATATTCATGAAAAAGAAAATCATGGGTGCCATGAAATAAAGACACGTTTTCTGACTCATGACATCCACATTCATTAAATGCTTGCATTACTCAAGACAATTGATATAAGTTATTAGCAGACAATATACCTCCAAGCCAGATGGAGTCATTGGCTATGTGCACATTATCAAATAGTGTACATAAATGGGAATGGGCCAAAAGATTAAAATAGTTGGAGCTGAAGACCTGAAATACACATGATATATATTGAAGGACCTTCTGACTTTGCATTATATCTAATTGGGTCCCATAGGCATAAGCATGTTGAAACATGGAATTGCAAAAAAAAAATAATTAAAAAGTACAGATAGCTTTCATTGCAACCATGCAGTGTTTCAGCATTTTGCATTTTGTGTATACTGTCTGTTCAGATATAAATAGTATCATGACATACAAAACAATAAAGGAACAAACTCATTGTTATAATGTCGCTCAACAATGGTTGAGAGGTGCAGACAGATCTTTACGTCATGTGAAACATAGCTCAGAAACAGAAGTGGCCTTCCTCAATATTTGTACACAGACAATTGAATGAAGGGCAGCAGTGCACTTTTAAAGCGAATCTCTCAGTAGTCCCCACATACTGTGCTTTGCTTTGCTTTGCACTGTGGAGCATTTTCAGTGTACATAAACTGGATCCCTTTCAGATGAAGGTAACCTACCCAGAAGGAGGTAGGGTAAAGATTTCAGAAATGCCAGGATTCATTAAGTAAAAAGAAGAAAAAGATAGGACTAATAATTCATATCTGAAAACAAGGATTTTTTTTTATATTAGTAGCCATCTACATGTTTAAAGGAGCAATGCATAACAAAACAGACTTTATTTATTTATAAAGCATAAGGAAAAATACACAAGGCTTGAACTCAGCATCAAATTACCTTACACTTGTTATTTTGCTTGGAAGAATTCACAGGGATTACAGCTACTATGATTGTTATGGTTTAAGCGTTACCAGACTGAAAGGGAAGGACAGGTGGTGTCTGTAGGATCCTGGAGGGTCAGAGGTCAGTACTGTTCCCTCCCCATTCCGGCCACAGTCTATAAAAAAACCGAGGTTTTCATGGGCTTTTCCTGGGCTGCTTCCCTGTCGCATCTTAGGACGGCTGGGCCTAGCTCCACGAGCTCGGTAGCATCCACCACCATCTGCTACCTGGCACCACTGCGGTCCCTGGTGACGAGTCACAGCAGTCGCAGCGGCCATGAGGCACTGCTTGGACATTTCCACTCGGGACTACTGAGATCGGGTTTTGTATATAAATATCCTTTGTCCCTTATTAATTCCCTTTTCCTTTCCCCTGTTGTTTTCATTAAACTTGTTACAGTCTTAACTTCCAACCTTGTGTGGAGGATTTTTTTTTTATTGTTCTCTCTCTATTCCCTCTTTCTTAATCCTCCCTCTGGGAGGGGTAGGGGCAATACAGAGAAAATCCTGCTCTCTCTCTCTCTGACCCTTAAACAGAGACAATGATGAAGGAAATTAATCTGTTTTTATATGCTGCTCAATTTGAGAGGAAGACAGTGTATGAGAAATAGAGAGGTGAGAAATACAGTTTTAGAGGGGTATTTTTAAAGTAGAACCATCTTTTACAAAGAGTAGATGGCATTACTGTACATATCTAGTTATTCTACAATGTATAGTCAATTTTTATATGGGATATTTATCTGGAAAATGTATGAATATGCATATACTTGTCCTGTATCACAATTATTTTTTATTAAAAACAATAACCAAAGTCAAAGTTATTTCTGTTTCTATAGTGTAGCCAAAGCATAGGTGTATGAAAATTATGAATTAAAAGTCGGTTCTTCTGGCTACAGGTAATACAAGTTTGTATTGGACCCAAATATGTGTAATAAAGTATTGTAACCAAGACTAGTCTTGCATCTGTTTTTACTATAGTGGCTTAGCCAGGAAAACTGCATGCATCTATGAGCAATATGGTCACAACACCAGCAGATAAAGATGTTATTTAGTTGCATGTAGGAAGCTTAGGTTGCAAGAAATTGCAAGAATATCTACGTACACACATACATATATACGTGTGTCTGCATCACACATATATATTGAGTTGCAATGCTGGTACAAACAGGCATATCTATCATGACAATACTTATAACTGCTATTTAATGGCAGTGGCCTCTGCCACTCTTCTGGAGTCCTTAGCAGTTAGTATGCCAGAGAGAGATTGCTGTGTTTTAAATCTAGCTTAGCTGTTGTTCATCCTAGAGACATGAGTCAACCAAATCTAAAGTCCACCTGTGAAACAGAAATATGTCTTTGAAAAGTCTGGTTTGCTCATACAGATCAGGATATAGTCCTCTTTCTTCAGATCATTACGTTAAATAGTATCATACAGTTTGAGAATCTGGCTTTTCAATGCCAGACAATGGGAGTAGAAGTAGCAAATTAAAAATATAGCTAATATCATGTTATTTAGGTTCCACTTATTGTATGTATTTTCTCCTAAATCAATCCTCTTTAGTGAACAGTGGTAAAGTAAACACATAGCTGCTGCAGGAGATGCAATAAATATAGCAATGCTTAACAGTCCTTCTAATTCAACATTTCTGAAAATTTTAAGAAACAGGGTTACAAGTTAGAAGGTGTGGGAAAAGAAATTGAAATGTGATGCAGCATAACCAAAGTCAGAGTATTTTTCACAGAAAAATAATGAGTCTATTAATACTTGAGTGTTTTTTGATCTTAAAATATCTTCAGTGAGATTTAAATTAAAATTTGCATAACAGTAATGGTTTTTAGCCAAATCTGAATCAGGTCCTTGCTTTCCAGTCATTATACATAATAAGCAACTTTTGCGCTGTAGATCTGGTAATCTAAAGGGACAAGCTGGTAGAGGGAATAAAATTACTCTCATTTTTCTGATGAGGACTTCGGGGACCAAGATAAAAGTAGCTTGGTTAGAATCACATTTAGAAGTTGGAAAGTGTCAGGATCTGAAGTCCACTCTCTTTGACCCACACTTCTGGCCATAAAAGAACATTATTTTTTCTCAAATTATTTATGAGTTAATACTTTGTATTAGGCCTTAAAAGTTTATGTTTCAGCTTCATGTATTATTCAGACTCTTTAACTGTCATTTGTTTATAGGGGATAATTGCTATTGAATCCTTACATAAGTATTTACTGTATATACTTCAGTGATAAAGAATGCAATGACACAAAAAGAAAATAAATAAAACCATTGAATCATTTTTTCTGTAACTTCTGAGAAACTTTAATATAAACTATAGTACTAGTTCTTAACCTGTGGCAGAGATATTTGTACAGACACAAAACACAAAATTGATTACCCTTTCTGAACATGGATATATTTCTCAAAGAAAAATCCTACTATAGATGAAAACAAAAAAACAAAGGGAATTTATCTATGTACCTGGACAATGGAACTTTTCAGGATAAACTCTGCAAATTAGGATTCAGAGCATTTAATATTTCTTGCCTCATTCTAAAATATAATATACTCAGTAAGCAAGTTGTGATGTAAAAGGACACATATTTTATATTACTCAGTAGGTATTTTAATGGCTAAATCACTAATTATTGTCCTGAAGTTGATATACAACTATAGATTTGTTTTAAAACACAGTCTAAATGAGGCAAAATCTATTAAATTATGTGCAACAGGAGTTACCCTCATGATTATAAACTAATGTTCTAATTCACCAGTAAACTCAAACCAAAAGATACTCCCAATTTGGGATTGCTTAAAAAAGATCGATCTAACATGAATAGGTTCAGAATAATATGGTTTTTTTTAAGTATGTAATTTTGTCAAAGTTAAACTATATCATTGAGTTAGTGTACACCAGCGTGTACAACAAATGGAACATGGGCAGTTTGGTATGAATTTTTTCAAGAAAATGCGGTGAGCAGAAATAAAAAAAAAACTTCACAGTTCAAACTTGCTGCAAATTAGCAACAATAGTTATCTGTCAATCAACTGTATTATTAAACAAATATTTAGGAGGTGTGACTTATCTACTTACTTGAAAAAAGTGGAAGTGAAGCAGGAAGATTTGAAAGTAACTACATAGCCTTCATGGCCCTCATTTGAGAAAGCATCTGAGCTTGTGTATGCCTGTTCTAACTGCATTTTAGTGTGAGCTTAATTTTAAACTCCAATTTAATTCCCTTTGACTTCATTGTAGAATGACTTTTTTTGCAGAGACCCAAGTGCACAGAATGGAATCTTAACAAGCAGTGAAATGAAAGCAGAAAGAAAAATCACATACTTGGAAACAAAGTGCTTTAAGGGCAAAGACCGAAATAATGAGGCGAATTTGTGGTATGAAGAATGTGCACTGAAAGTAGAAGTTTAATGTCATTAAACACAGTATCATTTCTTGCACCTGATGATTAATATATTATGTGATTCTCACATGTCAAACTTGTTTAAATTCTGTTACTGTCAAACATACTGTAAGAAAATGTTCAAATGTATAGGGTCTATGAAACAGCGTATCTCTGACTGCATGTTTCAGAAGTCATCAACCACAAATCCTGGCAACTGGGGCACAAAAACATTTGCATTACCATTCCCATATGTTTGTTTTGTTTTTTTCCTACTGGTAACTTGGGATATCATCCTTCTTCAGAAATGACTGGTCATTCAAAAATCTTAATCTGTGCTCCTGGACTAGAGGATATGTGTGCAACCAGGTTTCACATAGTGTGTTTAGGCAGCAAAAATGATCAATTGCACCATATGATTACTTCAGAATGCTTTGGTTGCTTTGAGAAATTACATGCTTCTTTAAGTATATTATTATATTTTCTCCTGTGAGGGACCACTTAGAAATACAGTTGCCCTTTGTATGTACAGCAGTTCACTTACTACATTTATATCCTAAGAGCTATTTGTCCAACTTAACATATAATTGTGAACAGCTGTTGCTCACTGATGGAGTCAATTTGAAATAGAATAACTTCATATCATGCATCTGTATGTCATTAAACTATGGATGCAATAAATTTCATATTGCATGTATTTATTAAAGTGAAAACATTATCCTTTAATTCTCCTTTAATATATTAAAAATATTTGTCTCAGAAAGGATTATTTCAATATTTATGTGCATATGTGTATATATGTGTAAATCTGATTGTATAATGTGCTACGAAATGAGCTAAATTAGAGGAAGTTTTAAGTATGTGACATTAATTTATTATAATTTTAAATACTAACATTTGTGGATAATATATTATTCATCTCATAGATAAGAGAATAAAATTATTTTAAGGCTGAATTTCTTTTTTTTTTTCTTATTTTACCCTAAACCCAATAGAAGAAAATTTTAGGATCAAATAAAGACCATTTAGCTCATCAAGGGCAACTTCTTTCTTCAGTACTTTAGTCCCTCTGGGTGCCATCTGTTTTGTAAAAAGTTCTGGTGCTTCATTTCTGCAGCTTTGGATAGTATGCCATACTGTAAATTTATAATCTGGGACAGGATATATCTTCTTGCATTTCTTTAAATGTATCTTATGACTATTCCATTTTACTTAATCTATGGTAAACTAACACAGTTGTTTAGTATAGCATTTCACCAAAAAAAATGCTTTACTTCTGAGCTAAAAAGATATACAAGACGTTTAAAAATTGTATTTCTTGCCTTTTGCATAGCAGTAGACCCCAAAGCTTAAAATATTTGAAAAATAATTAGTTACCACTATGAGGTAAAAAATAAGTCATTCTAACATGTCATGTCTACTTTCTTTTTTACCTTGACTTGTCGTCTTCTCAGATTCATAAGATTCAGCTCATCAAAGTTATACATTTCAGAAATATTTTACTAACTCTTCTGCTTTGTAACTTTTGAACTTTAATTCTATTTAAAGTACATATAATGACATGATAACAGAGCAACAATCATTGAAACCTTACTGGAAATCATAGGAGCATTTAATTTCCATAAGCACCTCTCCTTTTTTTCAGAAGAATATAAAAATAACTATAACTTAGAATTTTAAATTACTTGTACATTTTAAATGTTAGAAAAAGATTCATCATAATTCCTTCACTCCTGTAATGGACTCATACATTTTTTAAAAAAATTATTTAATTATTATTTTGATCACTGGCACTAGTGTATGCATAAGTTGGGAGTCAGAGGAGAACCAGGATCTTTGTCCTCAATACAGGCAAAAGGCCATGTCTGGGCAGCCTCATTTACATTAATTATAATGTTGCTTCACCATAGTTTCAATTACTGTTTTTTATTGCTTCAGCTGGTGTATAGTGGATTGTTTATGCCCTTGCTAGATTTGTTATGATCAAGGACATAGAAGGATATTCATTCAAGGATAGAAATTCTATCTGAACAATGCTTCAAACTCTTCACATAGCTAAGAGGGTCATCAGCTCTCTAACACAAACAAAATAGAGAACATCTCTGCCACTACCAGCAAACCCCAGTTATCACCTAACTGCCTTCCCAGTACTCTGGTTTAGACTCCAATAATGCAGTGTCAAGTAGAGTTCTCCATGCCAAGAGAAATTTTTCATACAATCACAGGCATATGTGCTTGTATGCTTTGTGAATATGACAGATCCACTTTCAAGCTGACACTTAACTGAAGTACCTAACTGAAGTACTTTTAACCAAAATACTGCTGAATCTGATGAGAATTTTTTAAATTGAGGAGATATTTTCTGTTTTGAATTCTGATTTAATATTTTTTGCAATAGATGTTAAATCACAACATAGCTTTGTTTTGCTTTCTAAGTATATGAAAAAACCCCTGAAAACTGGCAAGGTCCCAGGTTTAAGATGCACAATGAATTTGTTTTCTGGAACACATTTATGTTTAGCAAAAGCCTATGTGTTACAAAGACTTTTATTCAACCATTTAGGAATTCCATCTAAGATTCCTTTTCTAGCTTCTGCATGAGGTTATTTGGAAACCAATGGAACTGAATGAATTGAATTAGTGGCAATTGTATAGAGAAACATGTCAAGCTTCACAGAAGGTCCTACTTAAACAGCAATCAGCAGAGACAGTGTTAAGCTGACATCCCAAACTATGACAAGCAAAGGGAAAAAAATATATTCCAAAAGACAGTAGTAATGCAAATCTCATTTCTGAGTAAGAAGAAATAATATTAGGTATAGCAGTAATTATGTCATAGAATGGGCTATGTTAATAATGCATAGAAGCAGGACTCTGCAAAAAGTAATTCTAGGTGTCTATCTCACCTCTGAAAAAATTTTACATAAATGGGTGTTTCTGTGTAGGTATGTTTGACCCCACAGAACAAATGACTATTAAACCACTGTTCATTTAGTACTATTGCCAATATGGAATTCATGGATTTCTCTTGTTTAATTAAATGTTTATATCACTATACTGACTTTTTTGTGTGTTTATTTTTCTTCCCAAAGAAGTTATGTATGGTTTTGTATTTCTATAGGCAAAATATTTTTTGAATGTTTGTGCATGGGAAAGCTATTTCTAAAGCAGAACAAGAAAAAATTATTTCAACACTTCAAAAAATGCCAGCACAGTGATCTGTCATGACTTCTTCCATGGAGCTTAGGGACATGGTTTAGTAGTAGACTTGGCAGTGCTAGGGTAATGGTTGTACATGATGATCTTAAAGGTCCTTTTCAACCTAAATTTGACTATAACAACCTACAACAATTTCAGCCTACAATTTGATGATTCTGCAAACATAACACCTAAAATTGATGGGTTGATCACAAATCTGAATTACCGTAGAGAGCTGCTTTCACATATAGCCATGTTTTCACATTTTTGCTGTTATAGTAAAACTAGTAAACTAGTAAAACACCTGTAGTTTTATTACTTTAATCAATAACCAATTAATGTAAATAATAATAATTATATTTTTTTTATAAATTACATTTTAACTAGGGGTTGTCAAGATCAACTTCTTCCCAAAAATTTTAATAGACAATAAACAGCATAATTTCATCCAAGACAAAGGCAATGGCAAGGATGTTCAAGAATCAGAGATTTGGCAAGATATTATTTTGGCATATTAGGATGTCAGAAGAATGTAGGAGACCAGATGGCTCTTCTGCTTAAGGAAACCAAGTGCAAAGGCTGGCAGTCAGTTCAGGGATCTGATTACTATCTGGCAAAACTAAAGGAGTTTCAAGACATGCAAAAAGGATAAAAGATTTTTCTGAGGGCAAAGCTTCAAAAGAAATAGATGGTCTTTTGCCCTATAAGAGAGAGAAGGACATAGATGAAGGAGAAAAAAAGGACATTTTGTTTGAATTTTTGCTGTTAATTGCAAAGAATATTTATTTTTTGTTTGTTGGACTGAAAGTAAAACACTGATTCAAAAATTTACACAGGGGTATTTGAAACATTTCCTGTATTTGGTGCTGTCAGCCACAGCAGCCTGAAAACTTGAGTAATAAATGTAGAAGACAACAGAAACTCATCTAAACAGGTAGATTTCTGGGACAGAGAATTTGAGTTGTCATTGTCTGGTACTTTGCATATTAGAGATGAATATTTGTGCAGTTAGAAGAAGAGTAGATTCTGAAAAGTGGGAAATGGGACACAGCCTAGTGTGTACAGACACTTTTGGAAAATCACATTATTTGCTTTATTTTCATCTTTTAAAATTGCATTTGTAAACATGGTCTGTGTGTTTTAGCTCTGGAAGTCTTGGACTAAGGCCATTAAAACACTTAAATAGTGGCAAAACTGGAGGCAAATTAGCCTAAAATTTTATTCATAAAGCCATTTATTGAAATGGTTCCTTAATTACTCTGTGCACACTCTTGACCTAAGATAAAACATTTCAAATGCTTTGTACTTAGTGTCAGTAGTGTCAGACATGCTAAATTATGCAAGATTAATATTTTTTTTAAATTAATAGGTATGAAATTAAATACAAGTTTAAGTTCTTATTTAAGTGCTAAAATAACAGGCTGTGTTTATTTGGATTTCATACAGTTCACTTTGTAATGACTGTTGATTTTGTCATATTTACTTTATTACATCTTCTACAATTACTGCATAGTTGTCATAACTTTATCTTGTCCCTGGACAAGTGTGTAAACTAAGAGAATAGCATTTCTATATTTTATTATTAGCTTTCATGCTTATCCTTGAATAGACAGATTAAATTATATTTTTAATTTTATTTTCTACACTACCTACATGATAAAAATTATTTAATAGTTTTTATGAGGCCAGAGAACAGCATAACAACCATTTAGTTTGATCCTGACCAAGGAAGACCACGGGATTTACTAAGGTTACCCATTCAAATTAGTAGCTCTGAGCTACTTCATGTCTTTTCGTAGGACTCTCAGACATTTGAGTGATAAAGAATGAGAATTATTTTGCATACAGTTCCTATGTCTTACACTGCAATAACAAAATCAACAAAAAGCTGCCACAGTTTTAAAAAGACACAGAGTCTAATCTGAACTTCTATAGATTTCATACCTTAGTTGACATCTTTAGTGAAATGACAAATGTCTCTCCTTTTAGATACTAGTCAAGATCCTTCTAGTGTGATAAAAAAATTCCAAAACTTTCTTTGCCTCAAATAATAGGGCAATGGCTGTCAGAAAGCAGCAATAGTAGGGCTGGTCCCGAGAAAGTAGTGCTATGATGGGAGAGTGGCCCCAGTGCAGGCAGGCTCCTGCCCTCCTCAGCTAGATGCAGCTGCAGAGAGCCTGCAAGGTGAGCACAGCAGTGCAGGGCAGCCGCAGGAGCACAGTCAGTAAGTCAGGATGTGCAAGAGCAGGGCTGAGCTCGGGAACAACTATGGCAGGACTTAGACAGGCACCCAGTGCTAAAACCTGAGCTTAACTGGAGCCTCTGGGCACAGGGGCAAGGGTGTGTTTATGGATGTGTATGTGTGTGTGTGTGTTTCTGGGGGTGTTCAAGGGGGGTTAGTGGCAGCTATTAAGGCCCATCCATCCTCTCAGGGCTCTGACTTTCAACTTCACAAAACATTTTTGTAGCTCTCTTCTAAACTCAATTTTTCAGTATCTCTTTTTGAAGTGTTGACAGTAGAACTGCATGCTGTATCCTGTGTGATCCCATTAATCCCATATTAAGTTAACAGTGTCTTCTTCCCTCTGCCAATATAGAAAAATAAAAGATTCAGCCTCAAAGCTATTATGAAAGGTGCTATATAATGTACCATACTTGTGTGAACATGAATTCTTAATATTTTTCTGATGCAAAGATTTCAAGGCTGTAAGATCCATCCTCTGGGTATGAAATTTGTGTTCCTAATCGTATCATCATTTAACAACTTTACTAAAATATATGTGTAACCCTTTTATTTATGTAAAACCTCTTCATCTAACATCCTGTTTCTTATTTACAAACACAAGATGATGGCCTATGGTTTATTACAGAATTCTAAAATCCTTGTTGAGTTTTTTCTAGGGATTCACACTTAGTGTAGGATTTATCTGATATAAGAAATAACACAAATTATGCTAGGTTTATGACTTGCTGGTAACCTAAGATAAGAAGAGGTTTTAGTACTTATCCGATCTGCAAACAGTTATTTTTCCACTGGCAAAGACAGTCTATCTGCTGGAAGATAAAGCTGATGGAGTTTGTGTCTTCAATTCAGCTCTAAAACTTAAAATCAATTCAGTAAGGGAAAAATTATAAAATCATTCTAGTACAGTTAAGATACCATGGATTTCCACGTATATGTGATCAAGCCCCCAGCTGCTACTGTTTCACAGGGATCTATGGCATGCATATTTTCCATAAATTCTTGCAAAGATTGTTGACTGTTATCTCTACTGTATGAAAAGCATGTTTACAACCTGCAGATTTGTGGATTTATTTAAGTTCATTTTGCTTCTTTTAAATGTTTAACTATGAGCTACAAAAAACTCCAACACATATCATAAAATGTACAGTTGATATCTTGATTTTGCAAATTAAACACGAATGTAGAAGACTCACAGGTTATCTATAACCACATAAAGCTATACAAAAACTGTAATAAACACATTTTTAAATTATTTTCAAAAGTAAAGCTTTTATTAACCTTATTTTAGGGTTTTTTGTGTGTCATTGTATAAGAGTCATGAGCATCAGATCATCTTTATTCACAACTATACCCAACACAAAAATAATTTTTACCTTTGTTCATACATTAATTTAAATGGATACTTTGTTACCTAAAGTAAACATATTTATATAATGTTTAATAAGGCATATATTTTGAAACTTTAAAATTAACACATTATGAGAGGAAACATATTTCCCAGTGTATTTTGAGTAGATTTATGAAGTAAAGTACCTACTAAATGATGATGGAACATGTCGCAGGTGTGTAAGCTTGAGCCAAAGACAAGATGACAGATTCATTAATGCCTCCTTGAAATTCAGGTGGCACTGAACTGTAGGGATATTTTCTTCTTGCTTTTTCTTTTTCATTCCATAGATGTACACTGTCTGTGATGGTAATGTTCTTTTTTGTGATGATAATGTTCTTTTTTGTGTAAATTTAAGGTTACAGTAGTATTTTTCTGACTTCAATCATTCCTTCCATTCACAGGGTGAAGTAACTAAAGGTAAAGGTAAAAAATTTTACTAAACTACCAGTGCTGAATCAGGTTCAAAGTTTCATAATTTCTTATCCATATTTGGTTGAATTAGATCTATATATGATGCTTGAACCTAATACTAATGCTTGTACCTGATCTTGATTATATTTTTAGCTAAACACATCTGTTTTACTAATAATAAATCCTAATAATATTAATAAAGGACAACTTCTGTTGTCCTAGGCACTCTATACACCCAGAGTATATAAATCATGCTGCTCAAACAGCATACAGTCTACATATGTAGGTTAGAAACAGAGCTGTACATTGGATGAATACATAAAGTGTTTCAATATCAGTAAAAAATATGATCATAAATGTATGTGTATACTATGAACAGAGAGAATGAGTAGAAAGAAGAATGACATCAGCTAAATTAAAAGTGGAAAGGAAAAGCAGTAGGAGCAAAAACATAGGAGAACAGAGTTTATGCAAGCTTGAGAACAAAAGAGAAAGGTCTAGAAGTGATCAGCTCAAGAAAGGATACCTCTGTCTATCCAATGCTTAATAGTGTTCTCTTTGCAGGTTTAACCAAGGAACATATGGAGGAGGAAGTGGAGGCAAGATACAGAGACACCTGTGTAAGAGACAAGCAGACAATCTATTGCCTGATCTTAGTATAATCAGTTAGGAAGCCTTCCATCAACTGTTCTGGCTTCTGTTTAGAGCCAATATTTTCATCAACTTTGTCCTATGCAACAGTGCTTAGTTTTGCCATTTTCTGAAAAAACTCCTTTCAGCTAATGTTTAATTGGAATCAACTTACCAAAAAATCAGGTGCGTTTAGACTTAGTATCTCTTAACACTTTCAGAATAATAAAGATTTTTTTTTCCAGACCAATTATTCTGAGTGAGAACGATACTACCTAATTATCAGACATCAAACATATATGCTTGTTACTTGATTTTCTCAAGAACACTCAAGCATGACAACAGGATCACACATAGACAAGTTAAGCAGACTAATTAACATATGATAATGAAAAGAAAATATTGTCAGGGACTCTTGTATACATGTTTATATGTTGGTGGGTGAAAAGACATTCTTGTTTCTATTATAATATTTGTTTCTCTGCAATAAAGTTAAATACTGTGATAGAAAATAATTGAGTAGGCAGTTTAGAATTTCAGCAAACCTCTTGCCAATTTGACAAATTTTCTTAATACAATAAATATCCAATGCTTTTGAATTTTATAGCATTTTCCAGCATTCTCCAGATGTAATAAAAATGTGAAGAATTCTATTGAAATGACATGATAGCTATGGGTAGTGAAAAATATAAACAATATTATGTCTAGGGAAAAATATGAGAAGAAAATAAAAGAAAAAGACAAGTTTTACATTTTTTTCCAGACTAATCAGAAGCCTAGCACACAACATGAAACGAAGACTGAGATGTTTTATTTTTATAAAATTGTATTTGTTAGTATTATCTCATTGCTATATAATTTTTCACCTAGTATCAAATTCCCTGACAGATCTAAAACTCTAAAAATGCTTAGTAAGCTCTTGTGTGGTTGACACTTCTGTTTTGCAAAACTCAAGAATGGTATGCTTTTCTAGAACTTATCTATTAAGTTATCTTCTGTCAAGCTGCCGTAATAGTGAAATATTTCCACTAGTAAATTATGAAGCTTATAAGGGTCAGACTGACCTAGACTATAAATCAAACCAACCTATCACTAGAAGAGGGTGAGAGAAGCAACAAAACAAATTCAGCTACCAGATATGTGTCTCTCCTAGGAAAGTCTTCCTTCTATTTCTTTTCTCCTATATTATTGATAGATCCAAGAAAGAACCAAGTTCATGAGTCAGTAGTCTTCATAAGTCAGTAGTCTTAATTTTCACTTTTAACAAAATAAGCTCAATTTGAAAATAGTATTTTATTATTTTAACACTCTGTACATTTGCAAACTCACTTATAGTCAAGTTGCAATAAGTAATATCGAAACAAATGATATAACATTATTCTGCTTCATAATAATTTTCCAAACTGAAATTCTACTGTCAGAAGAACCTAAATGATAGAAAAAATAAACTCTAGTTTTATGCCATTATGTACTTTATCTCCATGTACATCTTGGAGATGTTTTGCTTTTTTAAAAATTTGATCATAACAAAAGAAATGAAAACACAAAATGCCGCTGAACGCCGCACAAAAATGTGAAAAGAAGCTGAAGGTACATTCTACCTTTCCAACAAAACAAACTGTAGTTGATGTTAGTGAAGAAGAAACCTGTGACAGACAATAGTTTGTGTGTCAAACTATATGTATGAGGAATGTATAGCCACAGGCAAGTCAGTGTCAGCAATAGCACCTGGGGACAATGAATCATAAAGAAAGGAATCTGAAAGAGAGAAAGACCCAAATTGTGTACTTGTGGCTTAGAGACAGCAGTCAGCCAACAACAGTGTTTAATTCCTTTACACATGGGGCAGAAGAAAATGAAAGCCTTTGTAAACACTTTCTCCTGCTGGAAAAATCCTTGATAACAAAGAGAAAAAGCAAGAAGAAAGAAAACAGATGTCTTTCTACCACACTCAGTGAATTTGTGTTATGTTAATACACAGGCACCAGGCTATCAGTAGTCAAGTTTGTAAAATGTGTATGTTACAAATAAAATAAAATGTAAGAAAACAGTTTCCCTTAAAAACAAAAATGCACTTAAGCACAATAGAGGTGATCTCCTAAATTTCACAGGTTGACAGCACGTTGTCATTTTTCAATACCTGTCTCTTTTAGTGGGCATCATTACTTTCTGAAGAGAATATGTTAAAGTCAAAAAGTTATCTGGGGCCAACTTTTATATACTGATACATGACACACTTGTACTGTTGTTCTTGTAATAGTCAGAGAGCTTTTGAGAAACCCCAAATCAACATACCATGAACTAAAGGAAAGGTATTCCTTCAATTATTATTTTAGTGGTTTTGACTCATTGTAGATGTAAGGAGCCATAAAAGTGTCTTGGTAAAAAGGAGAAAATTACTGAGCAAAAGAAAATGTCTGTTGAAAAATGCTGACAAAGGAAGGACTGCCAGCCTGGAACTGCCAGCCTAAGAACTAGGCCTGGAAACCAGAAACATCTTTGAAATACTGCTGAATACCTAGAAACTGGACACATCTTGAGATACCAAAGATAAGTGCAAAAAAAAGACACTGTAATAGCAACTATAATCTGAAAAGGTGGAAAACAGCCTGAAAAAATAAAATTGCTCTGAAAGAACAGAAACATCATCTATTGGCTGTTATATGTGAAAAATCAAAAGTAACAGCATCTATTGGCTGCTCAAAGGAGTATGTCCTATGCCCTTTTATATGCCCCTATGTTGTAAAAATGACTTAATTTTTAACCAAAATGAAGTTTCTTTCTGAGAAGTCCCCATGCTGCTTCTACTTGTTCTTTACTAAACAAGTTGAATTATCCACATGAACTTTCAGTGAGATCTTGGACTCTCACTTGGAGCTCTTGGCTGACTCCAGAATCTGAGACACTGTTAATCTTTAAAGCGAGAGTCTGTCTGTTATCTTATTGGACTCCACTTTTGAAGTCGATTTGGCTTGTCTTCCCACTGCTAGGATGGTTGGGTCTCTAGGTTTAGCTTGCCATCATCTTTGGGTTGGTTTGTCCTTTTCTGCAATGTATCTAATTCACTTGATAATGATGAGATATATATCCATATAAGTAATCTATGATAAGTATATCTGTGGTTATATTTTTGATAAGTTACTTCACTAACGGTAATTTTATGTAATGTTAAATGCCTACTTGACTGTTGCTGTTATTAATTGTTGCTATACAATTGATTACTGTTATTATTTATTACTGCCATACTTTTAATTTATACTATACCATTGTTTGTTGTTATCTGCAGAAGTTTTATATATAGATATATCAATCATAAGTATCCTTGCTAGTGGTGATTTTTGTGATTGCTTACTTGCTAGTGGTCATTCATGTGATACTTGTGGTAATCTATAATAAAGTAAAGAAATGTAAAGGATAAAGTCTCTGTGTCTTTGTGTATTACAGAATCCTATGAACGCACAGTTGCAACCCCTATACATCTGCAGACCAGGTAACCCTTTAGGTTGTGACAATCATTAAACAAAATGTATCTAAACTTCTTTGTCAAAAAATACAGGCTAAAGTAAAGAGAAGTAATTACCTAAATATCACACTGAAACTTATATAATATTTACTAATATATTTAATATTATATATATTCAAT
>NW_010187628.1:23177-31535 GCF_000695765.1 Mesitornis unicolor | reverse complement strand
GACTCTCTGGCTTCTTTCCTTCAGCCAGTTTCATTTTGTTTTAGTTCATAAGTCTTCAGTACTTCTTTGTGCTTAATTGGTGGCATAACTACTTTTTTTTTCATATTTGTCTTTCAACTGTGGTGCAAGTTATGTTTTCTCTCTATGACTAGCTTTGATGTAGCCTCACATAGGTGTTAATGAGTGTATGAATATGGCGATGACTTCCAGATATGTTTTCTCTGTAAATTTTGATGATTAATTTTCTTAAGCCACTGCAGAGGCTTAAATGTGTTTGTGCCATGCAATATTCCTGCGTGTTAATGATGAAAATGGGGTATGTCATCCTATCTTAATGCCCTCCTTCTTCCCTCACCCCAAAAAATATCCTGTGTTAGTAGCATAATATTTCTTCCTCTTCACTTTGAAGGTTAAATCCGGAACAAGGAAAAAACTCAGATCTTTTAAATGTGAAATATGGTCAAATTGTGATGTCCTTGCTGATCCCAGTGGCACTACTGTGAATTCCAGACAGGTATGAAAATAGCTTTTATGTTATATGTATAAAGGTTAATCTTATTTGTACCAAGTCAGGCTTTTTCTGGAATATGTGCTTTCATTTAGGTTTTAATGTTTCATCAGACCTTTTTTTTTTTTCTGAAGTGTGGTTGACGGAAATAATAGCTGGACTAGAGAAGATATTGCTTCTCTCTTTTACTGAGTTTTGCTGGTACTGTTGTTTGCAGTTTGAATTATATAAAATGGAGGAACAGCAATGAAAGTGAAGATGCAACTGGAAAACGAGTATACATCCCTTTTGGAAATTGAAGTGTGTTTGCCTAACATTGTAGTGTTTTCAACTTTAGCTTTCAAATAACTTTTTGCTCTTTCTGTCTGAATCTGTTTGGCAAAGATTTCTTAATGTAACATTCTTCTTGGCTTTGATTTTACAAGAGTAACACTTCATCTTATGTGTTATGGTACTTTTGGCCTGTGGAAAGAGACACTTTTCCTAATATTTTGTGCTAAAAGGGTGCAAAGTAAAACTGTACAAAACTTTTAGGACTGTGATGCCTATTAAATATTGATGAATTCTATTTAGGAGACAAATGCTGCTTTTAGCAGTGAGGAAAACCTCACAAAAGATTATTTGATACGGCTTATCTGGCCCTTTTGTTTGTTGAATGGTAGAACTGAATAGGGATATATGTGAGTGTATTAAGAATTCCCTAGAAAATGACAGTTTCAACTTCTCTAAAACATCTAGGAATCTGAAGGGGTTAAGATGCTGTACAAAACTACTAATTGTGGGTTCTTAATCATTAGGTAATATGGTTTTGTGGCAGAATGGATCATAGGACTTGATCCACCTGGAAAGAAAGGCAAAATTTGTCTCTTATTTTGCTCTCTCTAAGAGAAGCATTCAGAGGAACTTAAATGTGTAGCAAGTAGGGCTGTTTTGCTGATATTTGTCAGTAGAGAATTCTAATCTTTCTAGTTAAACTTTTTTTTCTTGAATATTTGGGTGGTGGTTTTTATGTTGAAACTGTCAATATATATGTTAATACATACAGTGAGAGTCATACCTCCCACTCCACACTTAGAAATCTAACAACCTTTACAATAAGAGAAGACTTTAATGCCTTCATTACTGTTTATAGAAGGGAACCAGGGTACACAATATATATGGTAAAATGTGTGCATATTTGGTTTACATTTCTTTCATGTCTGTATGATTTTTAAATTGAACTACTTGCTGTTGCTTTATGTGTTTTGCAACCAGTTGGGACAAGATTGTCATGTTTTTGATAAATAAATAAATGCTAAAGTGGTAGGTATTTTGTGTCAATTACTTGGCTGATTAATTGAAATGTTCTTGTAATGAATAACACCAGTGATTTTTTTTTTTTTTTAACCTGCTCAAAAGAAGCCTCGAGTAGAACGGCACTCAGGAAGTGAAATTAGTGATGACCTTCATCCACTACCCCTTCCAGCACAGGGAGGTAATGAAGAAGAGTTGTGCCTAGATCATGATGTTGTGGAAGTTAAATGTGAACAAGTAAGAACATTTACTTTAAGATGCTGCGTGCACGTATTCTTAACTTTTCTTACAGGGCTTTTCTAAAGGCATAAATGTTTTTAAAAGATAGCTGGATGTTCCTTAAGTATAACTAGTAGATATATAATAAATTATTGGAAAAGTTGAAGAAAACCCTCAGTTAAATTATACTGGCCTTTAAAGAACCAGTTTTGTCAATAGTTTCTTTAAAAGCTGAGTCCCATGAATAGGCATATTATGGCAATTCTGAAAGAATAACAATATTCTGATGTAGCAGAATGTGCTTACTGAACTTGAGGAAGATTCTACCTGATTTCATTGATCAAATGATGAATTATATCCACTTTTAAATTAAGAGACGTGTTCTTACCCATATTTTCAGGTCATAGAAGATAATTCTCAGACAGAGTTCCTAAGGAGTCAGCTTGCTGATTGCCAGGAAAAGCTTAATAAGCTAGATTGGATGGAAAATAAACTACATGTTTTAGAAGAGAAACTGAAAGGAAAGGTGATCATAGATGAGAAGGACTGGAATAACCTGTTGAGTCGAGTTTTGCTTCTTGAAACAGAACTCTTGTTGCAATCCAAAAAGGTATATTAACTTCTGTTTCTCTTCTATACAGCAAAAATTGCCAGGACACAATGTTGTCATGCTGTTTCTGCTCTTCCTGTCTCGTGATGTATCTCTGAATGGAAGTGCTGTTTATGGAGTTGGTGGTATTTTTTTCTTAAATTCTGTTGTTTTCTCATGCCCTGTGAAGCAAAGCTTTCCATTGGAAATTGTTTCCTTGCAGGAACAATAGAATCATAAAGTGTATTGAGTTGGGAGAGACCTTTAAAGGTCATCTAATCCAACCCCTCTGCAGTAAGCAGGGACAATGTCAGGTTGCTCAGAGCCCCATCAAGCGTGATCTTGAATATCTCCAGGGATGAGGCCTGCACTACCTCTCTGGGCAACCTGTTCCAGTGGTTTACCACCCTCATCTTGAAGAACTTTTTCTCAATATCCACCCTAAATCTACCCTTTTCTAGTTCAAAACTGTTACCCTTCATCCTATTGCTACATGCCCTTGTGAACAGCTCTTCTCCAGATTTCATATAGGCACCTGTCAGGTATTGGAAGGTTGCTATAAGGTCCCCCCAGAGCCTTCTCTTCTCCAGGCTGAACAACCCCAACTCTCTTAGCCTGTCTTTGTAGGAGAGGTGCTCCAGCCCTTTGATCATCTTTGTGGCCCTCCTCTGCACAAGCTGCAGCACTTCAATCTCCTTTTTGTGTTGGGGACTCCAAAGCTGGACACAGTACTCCAGGTGAGATCTCAACAGAGCAGAGTAGAGGGGCAGAATCACCTCCCTCGATCTGCTGGCCACACTTCTCATGATGCAGCCCAGGATGCAGTTGGCCTTCTGGGCTGCAGGTGCCTATTGGTGGCTCATGTCCAGCTTTTCGTCTACTAGTAGCCTTATGTTCTTTTCCTCAGACCTGAAAGTATAATAGGTACAGCTAAAACTATTTTCCTTACTAATGATTCTGTATGTGTTTATTTTTTACCAAACTTGTAAAATAAAGCTTTGGAAAACTCTTAATTATTCTGTCTTTGAAAGCTTAATGTTTCTGTAGTTGAGAATTTCATCATGCTAGTGACACATTTAAGGGTTTTCTTATTCTCATCTGCATTATTCTTAATTTCTTATATTGGGCTGTAAATGTTATTGCTGTTGATACAGTTGAATATCTAGTTTTTAATTTTCAAAACTATAATCAGATGCAGGTATTCCCTTTGGAAGATTAAGTCTTCATTCTACATAAATGATGTTGGAAAAATAGGTGGCGTGCTCAACGGAAAATATGAGGTTAATGGAAAAGTTAATTCTTAATTTAGTCCTATTCTTAGTTTATGGCTCTTTGAAATTTCTAGCATAATTGATGGCCTTTCTTCTTTTTGCACCCCACCTCCCACCCTTTCTATTTCTTGTCCATGATGTACATTGTGTTTTCAAATGCGTGAAAGTGCTGCAGTTGTGATGTGGCTAGGTTTGGTTTATTTGTCAGAGCAAATCAAGTGCTTTGTTGCATTAAGACTCTGTGTAATCTTTCATACTGTTGAAAAACTCCTTGTTTGCACATAGTATAATTTATGTCCACATGTAGGTATTTTGAGATGGAGTGAACTATAGCATCAGTTTTGTGATCACATGCTTATACATGCAAAAGCATTTTAAAATTTTCTTATGTGTATCCTTCAGATATTGTCAGGTGTTTTCCAGAAATTGAAAACCCTTGTGGAAAATAGTTGATTCGTGTTGCATTTTTTGCTGTAGTTGTAGAAATGTTACTTGTAACCAGGAGGCCCTGCTAATACTTGAAAATGCTGCTAATACTTGTATATAAGACATGTTTTTATATGTGTGCCTTGAAAGTGTGCTAATTATGCAAAGTCTTAAGACTGACAAGTGTTCAGACAGATCACTAGGTCATTTCTAAAGATTGTAGCACAAATTAGAAGGATTGACATTCTCAGTCACTTTTTTAACACGGTTCACAGTTTCAGGTCTTCAAAACCCTGGTTGTTTTTTTTTTTTTTTTTGCAATAGGCATTTGACAACTTCCAAGAACCAATCCTTTGGGCCAGAGAATTACTGCTGCTTTATTTCGTGAAATTCGATCCAAGTTGTGCTTCACAGATATAAGAGGAATTAAGAATTACTCCTTTCTTCTTACTCTTGCATTTTTCAGGGAATTTTTGGCATCTAGCCCACAGAGCAGGAACACTCTGTCTTGCACTGCTGCCAAAGTAGCAGCAGCAGCTGTGCATTTAGCTCTGGGAAAGTCTGAAAGATACCAAATACCATTCAATGAAAGTAATTGAGTGGAAGTAATCAGTGCAGATTTTTTTTTAACTATCCATTATTACAGTTTTTTCCAGCTTCTTCACACACATTACCTACTATTTCTCCTTCATTCACTTATTCAGGTATAATAATTCCCCTGTTAACAGGTATATAACAGCATATAGCATGATATACTTTAGCAGGCTGAGATTTCAAACAGTAAGTCATTGGTGAAAAAATTCCAGATGTTGTTTGAGTGTTAAATTTTGTAATTTTGAAAGTAGAAAATTGCACTCAAAACTACTTACATTGCTAGTACAACATTAATTTTGTTTCCTTGTTTATGAACAATCTTTTCTAAGACCAAATTAAACTGAGAATCTTTCTTAAAAGAGCCCTCTCTCATTTAGGAGCTTAGGAATGAGCTTGAAATAGACTTTTGAGTTCTAAGGATTTAGGTAGGATGAATTTTGGTTCTTCTGTAGGCTGATTTTGTAAGGCTGAGGAGCTACATTTCTGAATATCAACCAGAAGTAAAAGGTACACTTATTTTGTTAAGGTAACAGTAGCCAATGTCAAGATGTAATTGTTGGCACAGGCCAAGAACTATCTGGTTGTTTATTGTACTTGTCCCTAAGTTATGTGCAATGTATTTGAACCTGGTTTTGATCTGTTTATGAAAAGCAATACTTATATTTAAAAAGCTGCCATGAAATAGACTAGTTCTTTAATGCAATGTATGCATGGAGATTGTGGATTTTTCATCCTGTAAAGACATTTGTGCTGTGCCAACTTATCTGGATGGTGTAGCAAATGCATACATAATTAGTACTTAAATAAACCTTTGTTCAGTCAGAAGATGATTTAAACAGGGTCTATGGCTAAAATGCAGTAAACTTGTATTTCAGCGAGACTTAATTGCTGAGTTCAGTATAAGTCAAGAAGGCATATCTAGTGTGATTCCAATTTCTCCTGGTAAGTATTAATGATTTTCTTTTTAATTAACATCATATGCTAAACACTTCTTACTGACCTTGACTATGATAGTGTTTATAAGTAGACAATTGCAATTTAGTGACCTCTGAATTTAAATACATGCTGCAAATTATTAATTAACCCACTAGTCATTTAATGTTTGTAAATTCCTCTTTAGAAACTTTATTTACTGAAATAATTTTTAAAGCATTAGTGTAAATATATAGCATATCAATAAATAGTTACTCTAACTACTAAAAATCTCAGATGCTAATTTAATTAAGATGGTGTAGCTAAAGCTGTGAAAAACAATGTTAGCTGCACTTAAAAGCAGTTATAATGTTTTTAAAATAAGCTATTTATAAGCACAAAATAAATTATATTTGCTGCCACAGGTTTGTTGTAATTAAAATAGTGTTATCATTAAGATAGCTGGTTTGTTGGATTTTTTTTTTTTTTTACTTTTAAAATGGGGCTCAGGACAAATCAGGGTTTTTTATTCATAATCCTTGTTGTTTTTCAAATCATTGCTGAACATTCTGTATAGTTTCAACACTTTTGAAGCACTTAGCAGCTCTCCAACAATAATTTTTGCTAAACTTCCTTAATTTGAAGAGTAAGACAAAATCTTTTACTTTCATTTCCAACTTAATTTTGATAACATAGAAGAAGTAAATGGGACAGCCTTAAGTGAGAAAGAAGTTAAAAACACTCCCCAGGCCATAAGTAATTCTTTTCTTGTCTTCAATGGTAGCTCCTTAGCCATTACCTTGCATCATTCTTTTTATTAATTTGTCCCATTTCCCCTATGACAGCTGTTATTCTTACCACCAGTAGTAATAGAGGATATTCTAGTTCCCATTCTCACTTATTAGGTGTTTTTGTTCAGTGCTGGGTTGTTGCATTGAAATTAAAAGGGAATCTCAGTAATCCAGTTTCCATGGAAATTAGCAAGTCTTTTCTTAGTTTTGTCCAAGGTTGTTGGAATTTTGAAGTCTCAGAAATGAGACCTTTTTATAGACCTTAGAAAGCTTGCAACATGTTTTCTTCCTTTAGTAAGTTTTTTGACATGTTACTGGCACTTGAGGAATTCATAGTCAGCAAGCAGGCCAGATGGCCTTTAAAAGAGAATGTTCTTATTTTACAACTTCTAGAATTCTTCTGAATTTATTACTCCTGTTTTTCTAAAATATGATTCAGGAAATTTTAGACATACAAGTTATGCAACCAGTCTTAACTCTTCTATGTGTCATGTACAGTACTTGGAATGCTTTGATGTTCTTTTTGGTTGTAGTCCTCTTCAGAAATGACAGCTGTACAGAAGAAACACTTTCCAACTTATTAAAAATAATTTAATATGATTTAAAATACAGAATAGTGTAACTAACTGGATTCCGAAGCTTTGATCCATAGATTGTGACCTTACTGAAAATAAAGATATGGAAACAATTTTCTCTCTTTCTAAATACAAATTTTTTTCTTCCCTGTCAATAGTATTCTAAAATCATAAAGAGTATCAAAGCCTTCCCAATGTAAAAGAAAAGTCTGTTTCTGCTGAATGGATGCTAAATCTATCCTAGCAGGAGGAGAGCTAGGGAAACAGGAAGAGCTTGATACAAATTTTAAGCTAAACAAGAAAGTGATGACTTTTGTTTGCATTTCTGCTGCTTATAGGACAGGATACTTAGCACAAGTTAAAAATGTGTTTGAACAGGCAGTTTACAATAAAAATAATGTAAACTATTTGAAGTTACTATTAAATGTTTGACCCAGTAATTAGGCTTTCTTAAGTGTTGATTTCAGTGTAATCAGCATAAAGGTAGCATTTCTAGTAATCTTTTTGGAATTTGTCTTGTGTTATATATGATATACTGCACTTACCTTGTTTTAAAAAAATGAGAAACCTATTTTAGACCCCCACCAAAGTAGGTTTCTTTTCTTTTTCCCTCTCTAAACAATACATTCTCTTCTGTTATTACATACTGTAAATCAAGCTATTTGATAGCTGACCTTGCAATAAGAGAGCAAAAAGGCAAAGGTGACAGAAAAAAATGAGCATTTCTCCATAGATGCAGAGAGGAAAGAGAAGATGCCAGAGTGTCTTCATCAGCCGTCTGGATACAGTTCACCGTTATCCACAGACCCATCTCCCAAAGCCACGACCATTAATCTTCATGGTCTGACAGACATTTCAAAGGTAAGCAAAACTGGCAAATGCTTCATTGATTTTCTTTCTGAGGTCAAAAGAACAAGTAAGCATTAATTCTAGTTGTATATACTACTAGTGAAAAACAAGGAAACTGTGCAAAACTACATCTAAGTCTGTTTCAAAAATTTTTTTGATGTGTAAACAGTGCTTAAAGTCACATTTTCTCTATGACTTTTTCAGTTGAAAGTCCATCTGAAGAATGTTAGCTTTGAAGAGTTCACTAACTTGGTTGCTTTTAAATTGCAGGAGACAACAAGACAAAGAATGGAAAGGATAAGTAAAATGTAAGTAATAGGAAGGGGCTGCA
>NW_010187628.1:0-23146 GCF_000695765.1 Mesitornis unicolor | reverse complement strand
AGCAGGAATTAATTTCCCAGGAGGGAGTTGTACTGGACTAAGGCATATAGAGAACGTACATATGTGTTCCAAACCTCAAAGGTCTCTACATCAGGTGTGGCATTTCCTTATGACTCCACTGGATAATAAATCCCCTTACAATTCTGTATTTGTGGGATGAGTCACTGTTTTGGTTTCTAAAAAGCAACAGAAAGCATTCTTAATAGTATTAACTAGAGATTAAAGTGTGTTTAGAATCTGGTTGACAAGGAATAGCAATATTATTTATCTCCTGGTAGGAATTCCCTGGTACTTGCTACTTTTCTTCCTGAAAAATGACTACAATGTGAACTCTGGTTTTTATTATTTAAGGAAAAGTAAAACAAATTTCAGGCTAAGCAATGTAATATCTGTATTAAGGTATATTTGATACTAATCCTGAGATCTGTAATTAAATTTTTTTGGTAAGAAATGTTTTTATTACACTTGAAGAGAAATACTTTGCTGTATGTTTCTTTAGCAAGAGATTTCTATTCTGCAAGTGCTTGGCCTGAAAAAAACTGTAGTCTTTTCTGTGATTTAATTTTATTGAGTGAGTTACTTCTTTCTTTATGTATACATAATGATATGTAGTAGGCATTTAAATTATAAACAAACTGCAGAGCAAAAAGGGGGATGAGAGGAAACTAGTGGTTTCATGCTGCTTGTTAGTATTTTGGATTCAGTTAAAGGCAAGTCAGTTGTTTCTTACTGTATCTTAATATGTGTGTGTGAACAAAATTTATTTTCAGAATTGAAGAAACCTCAGAATTGTTGAAAATCTCAAACAGTGCCTCTGAGAAGACCTGGTCTCTGTAGACTTATGGAATATGTATGTTTGTACAGCATTAAATTTTTAATATATCAAATTTGTAATGATCACCAATGCTTTTATTCTTTTGAATAAATACTTTTTAATGCATCTGTGTATTGAATTCCCTCCCCTCAGCCCCAATTTTTTGTTTTAAAAACTGTTCAATAGCTTCCCCCCGCTTTTGTAAAGTGAAGTCATTACAGCAGTGTATTTTTGTGTTGACATTTGTTAGCAGTGTGCTAAGTAATATGTTTTTTTAAAGTGCAAGTTTAAGGACCGTGGTTTACATCCTGTTGGAAACTTTCCAGCTGGTACTTGCATATTGCACCCAAGAGGCTTTCTTACATACCATCTTACCATCTGTACTGTTGAGTAAGTCTTAATGAAAACTTAAATACACAATTTTAAATATGTACCTTTTTTGCTGTTTTTCATTTAAATATAAAATTCCATACTGAGCTGGAAAGCACCAACACATTATGACTTCCATTAACGCTGACAAAGTGAGGGTCAGTTTGATCCTAAATGCTGAAATGTGCAAGTAAGTCCACAGACTTTGATTGCAAGAGATGTGTTGAGTGTTTTAGTGCTCTTTCCCAATGCATTTTAAGACCAGCAGCACAGATGGAGACCATCCAGTATACAAAGATACACAACACTTTTATGATTTGAGGTCATTTTAAAATTTCTCTTTAGAGACCTAAGTAGATGTAGAACTTCCATAAACATTATATAATCAAACGATGTGTGAGGTTTGATAAGATTTATTTAGTTATTACTCTTTGTAAATTGGGAGCATATCATATCAAGGTTTCTTTGTGCTATAGTACTCACTTGAAAAGATTTCTGGAGTTTGATATCACAATACCAGTGGATGTTTTTGACAGCGTTTGCAAATGAAGGTGAAAGCAGCTGTTTGACACTGCTGTAAAAAGTTGTTTATATGTTTTAACAATAATTATTACTTTTTTTGGTAACTGTATTGAATGTAAATTGACTTTGTTTTACATACAAACAGAAAAAGGGGTAAATGGAAAGTTGGGGGAAATGTTTGGCTCCTTAACTGAAAATGGAGCTTTGCAAATAACTGTTTGTTATCTTAACAAATTAAATTAAATGAGGTTTTCTTCTAAATGCTAGACCAATTCAACAGAAAGTAGGTGATATTTTTCTAAAATGGGACTACAGCACCATCTTGTGGAAACCTTTATGCAAAGTAATTACCAAAGTAGAAAATATATTTATACAGGTAAAGTTATTGCTTTAAACCAGTAATGATAAAATATTCTCTCTGTAAATTTTCCTCTTTGCCTTGGATTTGAAGAAGTTTTTATGTTAAGTAGATTTTTATTCTTTGATATTTGATAATGCTCATGACAGGACCCAGAACAATGAATCTGTTGTTTGTTGATGCCATGGCAAAGATGAGCAGTGTTAGTCACTACAAATGATTCAAGTTACAGGGAGTTATCATTGACGGCATCTGATTGATGCAGCAAATGTTAAAAAAAGGTCTTTCTGTCGGTGTGCAATTTAATACCGTCTCTGTTTAGTACTGCAAAAGTGAAAATCCAGAGTTGTTCAACTATTTCCTTCTTCCAGAGGCTTAAAAGGAGGACTTTTCTCCGTACAGTAGGATTCAGCCTTTGTAATGAAAGGCTTTGCTTCTGTTTCCAGGACCAAGCAGGGCCTCACTTTGATCAAACTGAAGCCAAGGGTGTTTTACTTTTAGGGCTGTAGAGCTGCTTTTCTAATGGTCTTTCATTCGCATTGGCTTTTTTTTAAATTAAATTTGTTTTTGCAAGATAGTACCATCTTCTGAAAAAGAAGTATTCATAGTACATTCAGACCTTCTTTACATGTTTGCTACTTCAAGCACTGTCACAGCAGTCAGAGTTGACATTCTACACATGAAAATAATTGCTTAGATGGATATTGCTGAGTGACAGGAAATATTAGATACCTTCCAAAACACAAGTAAATCCAGAGTGTATTCCTCACTCTAGTTTCTATGATGCCCAGCTCTTTCTAATGATTTGTAATAAATTCCTGTTGTTCATGATAACATGTTCTACAATTATAAATCATTAATTGAACTACTGCTGTTTTTTAAGGAGACTGAATGTAAATTTTAGTTTAAAAAGATGTAGTATTAATTTTGTAGTTAAGAGTTGTTTCGGCAACTCTCTTTCCTTAAACATCGATACAATAATTCCACCTGATATAACTGAAAGTATTTATGCATTATGTGGGATATTGAAGTATAATCACATTAAATAGGATGCTAAAACTGAAGCTTCTACAAAAATATACTTTTAAACTTGCTTTTTTAGCAGGATTTTAAGTCTTAAAAGTTACAAGATTCACTTATTCATTCATTTATTTATTTATTTTACTCTGCTATTTCTTACATCAGTATGCACTTGAATTTGTTTACTGAAATTAAAACATGCTGTAGAAAACATAGTAAAAATCCTCTCACCCTTGAAAAAGCAGTCTGATAACTTCTTTTAGTTATATTTTGAGTTTTTGTATATAGTGCTACACGTTATGGAATTCCAGGGCTCTGATTCATAAATACAAAGCAAATTATTGCAGTTATGACACTAGAATATAATCATTATGATGTTACTTTTGATGTTTAAGATATGTTAATTTAATTGTATTGCAGATTACTTGACTTTGGTTGTACCCAAGTATGAGACAGGTTGAATTCAGTTACATCCTGGTGTTTATGCTTAATTTGGGATTGTTCTGCATCATTGGAACTGTATTCAAAGCTCACAAGCCATAATTACGAAGTGTGTCCTGTTTCCTTATATCCAATCTTGTTATGCTTAATGTTGGAGTTCTTGAATGTGTTTATGTCCTGCTCTAGTCTCGTATCCCATGTCAGGCTCAATTCAGTTTATAGTCCAACAGCAAACATGATGCAGAAGAAACCTGGACTGAAAATGTTTGTTAAAGTTAACTTTCTTTTAAATTTGCCTGAATACTTGCACAATACTTGCCTTGAAATCAGTTTCATTAAGAAGAAAGTTTCTCATGGAATTTGCAGAACTGAAATCTAGACTCAGTGGGGAGGGAGGTTAATTGTTTTTCCTTCCCTGTCAGTCTAGAAGTGATGTGGTGTATTTATTATAGTTTTGAAGAAATATTCCAAGGTGAAAAAATACTGCATATATATTTTATTTCATTTATTTTAATTTTTTTTTCTTTAGCTTAAGCTGCTGGTAGCATGTAGTGTTGTGACTTCAACTGAGCTATACCCAATAAGAGTGGCAGTTTTCGTCTGTCCCTGTAGAAAATCAAATAGGTGATAGTTGTTTCAAATAAACTATTCTTTTTAATTCTTAAACAAGGATACTTGTTGAGTTGTGGGGATAGCTGTCTGGTGCCCATATGGCTTCACAGCAAATTCCATGTGTTGCTAAATTTGCTAATACTGCCTGCGATACAACCAGCCTATAAGCCTATTGCTCGTACTAAGTACACTTTTGTTTTTAATGGCTACTTTGTTCCTTTTATTTTTCCCCACCTTCCCTTGCTAATTGTTTGATTGGTTTGTTTGATCTATTGTATCTATTTTTATTATAGTAATGCAAAGCTAAAATCAAGGGTATGAACACAGGAGTTTATGAAGTGCATACTTGTCTTGTAAATGTTAGTTTTTCTGGAGAAAAAATGATCAAAAAGTATGAGAAACTACTAACATTTGTGAAATTTACTTAGTTGCTTTTTATTAGAGATGCTTAAATTTTTTTCTAATCATCAGTGAACAGGGATTAAACCACCTTTTTCTGTCAGCTGCTTGTTTTGACATTGGAAGTTAGCCATCATTTCAAACAGTTTCAGTTGTAATATACTCCACCTTAAAATATTTATTTGGCATTACAGTTATCTTTCTAAACATTTTATGCCATATGGAGTTCCTTTTCTGTTTCTAGGATCCTTTTTTTAACTCCGTGTGGTGAAAAATCATTTATAATTCTCAAACAGCAAAATATGCTTTTTCAGGGAAAGTATTAAATCTGCAAAAATAGTTTAATGATAGTATATTGCTTCTGTGGTATCTAGGCACATTTCTGTGTGATAGAGGTCTGTGTTATGTTCTTGGTAGGATACTTGGGATGATGCAGCTATGTCAGCTATGTCAGACAAGCAATCAATACAATGGGACTAGTTAAAACACTTGTGACTTGAGTATTCCAAATGGGAAAAAGGAGTCATACTAAAACTTCATTTGCTTGACCTTCCTAGAGCTTTTTTCATGAGGTGTAATAAACTTAGTAGCTCTGTTTCTGCGGTGTGATCTTATCTAAGAAAGAAAGATGCTCCATCTATGGGTACAAAACTCATCTTCTTTAGACTGTCTAGAGCAGATGCTTGATTTGTAAGTAGTGAGGCTTTTTACTATCTGAGAGAAAACTGCTCTACTTACAGGTTTACAACAGTAAGCAGTAGTATGGAGCAATGATGTTCTTATACAGCAATGTGTATTTCCAGTTATCATAAAGGAAGCTTCATATGCCATAAAGAAGAATAAGTCTTGATAATAGGCTGTGGAATCAGCAGAAGTAGCATTTGGCCAATGTTAGGTTTATACTGATCAATTTTTTGCATAAGTGATATCAAAGAACATTATGCTTCAGGGTATTTTAATCAAAGATACTATTATATTTCTAAAAGATACTACAAGGTCTTAATAAACTTTCACACTTGTATGTCTGTTCTCATCTTACATGGTGTTGCGGCACTTCATTGAGTGCATATGAACTGGGATTAAGAGAACCGCAGTTAAAGCACCTTGAATACTTTCCTTCCGAGAATAGTTTCGCAGAGCTAAAGTTTTTGGCAGATTAAGGAATTTCCTCCCACTGCTGCTCATTCCCATCTGGCTGCTATGAACTGCATTTTGTAACTTATCTGAATTAAGTATACTCTTCTGAAAATACATTGTGAGATGATTGGTTGGTGGTGTTTTTCCTTCCATTCCTATCAACTCTGTGATCCAGCTTGTGAATCATTGTCAGCAGTCTTCACTTAGACATCAAGCTCTTGACCACAACTCTTTGAGTGTGACCATCCAGCCAATTTCTTATCCACCAAGTGGCCACCCATCAAGTCTATGCCTTTCCAGTTTAGAGACAAGGATGTCATGTGGACCAGTGTCAAATGCTTTGCAGAAGTCCAGGTAGATGACATCAGTTTCTTCTCCCTTATCCACCAATGCTGTAACGCCATCGTAGAAGGCCACCAAATTTGTCAGGCATGATTTGGCCTTAGTGAAGCCATGTTGGCTGTCACCAGTCACCTCATGATTTACCATATGCCTTAGCATAGTACCCAGAGGGATCTGCTGCATGATCTTGCCAGGCACAGAGGTGAAACTGACCAGCCTGAGTTCCCCAGGGTCTTCCTTTTCCCTTTTAAAATTGGAGGTTATGTTTCCCCTTTTCCAGACAGTGGCAACTTCACCACACTGCCATAATTTCTCAAATATGATGGATAGTGGCTTAGCAACTACATCCACGAGTTCCCTCAGGACCCACAGATGCATCTTGTCAGGTCCTGTGGATTTGTGCACCTTCAAGTTCCTTAGGTGGTCTTGAACCTGATCTTCTTCAACTGTGTGTGGTTCTTCATTCTCCCAGTCCCTGCCTTTGCCTTCTGTGACTTGGGCGGTGTGGCTTGAAATTATGAATTATGCAGTTTGGTTCATTGTTTATACCCACTAAGAATTACTTAGGAGAAAAGCTTATGGAAAAAAATATGTAGTCTCGTTTTAAGAGTTCTCTTAATTGAAACCATTCCACTGGAACCTATGGAAGGAACTAAAAGGTGAGTTCATGAACTTACTTGAGCTTATGTATTAGTAGTAACTTAAGCTCCAGCTTCTTGTAGTTATAAAAGTAATTGACAGCTGTGATAATTTTAGATAAAGTAGTTGTGCTTTTGCACGAACTGCAGAAAAATAGGTGCTGATATGATGGGAGATTGCTAGCCTGAATACTTTATCGAATTCCCTTTTAGCTGTGATATAACAATTTAGGACTAGTAACTCAAGTTTTCTGTAGGCTTTTTCATATGTCACTGTTGGAACATTTCTGTGTCCTTCATATTACATAGTCTTTTTTGTGAAAATGTACAGCAAATAGTTCACTGCTTTTAAGTATTTTGTGATTAAATGTCGTATTTAAACCTGTTTTAAACTTTTCATTTGAAGCTGGCTTTGACTTACATAATACTGCATTGATGCACCGATCATAAATTGTCCCCAGTATAAAATATAGAGGGAAAGGATGCAATTATTACATTATTTTAGCATGAAACAAAAGTAAACAATTGTTCTGAAAGAAATTAATCTCTTTAGTTATTTCATAGTTGATTCATAGTGAGAGTATTTCTGTTACAGGCATAGCTTTGATGTAGATTTTTGAATTTTGATTTAGTGAGCTTTCTGGTGGTCTTACCCCAAAATTAAAAGATTGACATAAATATGTACTAACTAATACTGATCTAGAACTACAAGAAGCTGTGATGATCTGTAGGTGTCCTGGAAAGACTAGTGAGCTTTGCTGTATAGGTACAGTTTCATCTCAACAACAAGTTAGATCAATCATCATCATGAATCACTTCTTGCTTAAGGAAATAGGCTGTCTTGACTTAAAGAGCAAACTGATGCCCCAATAGAGATGTTTATGAAACATCACTTGTATTCTATTCCTAGCTTCATTTGCGCAGTTTTACATATAACTTCTTGTCTGATGAGATCAAATAGGCCTTGACATGATCCGTTAAGCTTTCTTGGTACATCCGTGATAGCAGTGGCTCAAGACACTAAGATAAGTGCTGAAGAGGACAAAGAGGATGCTAGTGTCAAGATAAGCACACCTGGGAGCTGGTTTAAACTGACATTCCAGGGCCGAAGGATGGGTGAGCTAATGCCAGGACCATATATGGCCAAAGTAAACCCAAAGTTCAACTAGTAGACTATGAGGAAGACTGTGCACGACCACCAGAGGGGGAGAAGACCCTAACCCTAATTTTACAGGCATGCTTGGACTATGTAAATAAATTCTGGAAATCCATTAGCATAAGACTGCCTTTTCCAGGAAATCTGATGAATATGTATGTTTTTCCTGTATATTGGTGTTTTTGCTAACTTCTTGTAGCACTCATGGAGGAAGAGATCCCTAGTGTTGCCCAACATTTCAATAAAGAAATGCCTGCTTCATAACGACTTTGGTGTTTATCTCTGAATCCTTGCCCAGCCGCACCTAGCCTCCCACTTTGGTGAGGAGTGTTAGAAAGGCCATTTGGAAGCACCAAGTTTTGTTTCAAGATAAAAATGAAACTACAAGTGAAGCAGGAAAAAGGCTCTGCATGAACCAAAAGCAGGTGTCAGCAGGACATATTCAAATAATGCTTAAAAAGTTAGGTTCATGATGTAACTTATCTAACAATTAAGCAATGCTTAATACAAAAGGGGTGCATTTAATTAAAATTATACTAAGATTGAGAATTATTTTAAATTGGAACAGCTTGAATGAGTAGGGAAAATGCACTCTCGTATGGGAGTCATACCGACAATACAATGGACTAGCTCTTTCCATGGTCAAGGTAAAATGATTACAACTTAATCTTCAAAAATGATGTGTAGAAAGAGAGGAGGCACTTCAGACTCCTAGACTTTCAGGAGTTCAGCAAACTTTCAACCCAGGAACCTCTCTGAAACTGGGATAGTGGTGAGGAGTGATGTAAAAATTAACATGCTTGACACAATTCTGTTTGGTACTTGAGGAAAAAACATGAGACTGTAACCCTTTGGCAGAAGGTGGTTGGGCTTGAAATCTGAATTGGTGTTTCTGTTCAAAGCCTTTTTTGTTGTCATTGCACCACTTCCAGGATTTAGGTAATCCCATCTGCAGTCTCCATGTTTTAATCAGAACACTTTTAACTCTCTGTTAAAACAAAAATATCAAAATCTCATGCTTCAGAGCATAGTCAGCAAAGTTAAGGAGGAATTTGTGTCCAGTCTTTGCATGATTGGTGAGGTGTATTGAAGGCTTGAGGGGAATGGAATGGGATTTTCCTTTGTCTAAAAAAAATATATGGTCCAATGGTCATTGCTAATATTAATGCTGATATTTCCATACAAATGTAATGCAATTTTTAATATAAATTCTTTATTGGTATGGGTTTTTCTTGTTTGCTGACAGCCATATGGACAACTATTTGGAGTTAGGGTCCCTTCTGATTGACAGATTGTCAAAGATCTCAGGTGCAGATCTCTTACTTTGCTGCATGAAGCCAATTTTTGCTTTCTAGCTTTGTTTGGACATACCTCAGCTAATCAGGCAACCACCATTGCAGAAGCTTTTTGGAGGCACACGATTTTTGATAAGTCAAAAACAACAGGCCTCTTCTTTCCCATGAGGTTGTGCCCTGATGCTGTATCTGTCCCTCTTAATGAATTAGTTTATCTATCGGGAACCTGTGCACATGAAACAGCGTGAACTGGGTTATTTCACCTGGGGGGAGACCAGATGCAAGAGAGAAGCAGATTTCAGTCAAACTGAATTGGCTAGGCACAAAGTCAAGGCAACATCAGAGGAAGACAGGAGTAAGCAGTTGCGGGTATCCAGAAGTGAGGTTGAGGTGGGTATCCTCTTTGACAGTAACAGGCTGTGATATTGTTGCATTAGGATATTTATTGCTCCTCACCCTCAGTTTTCTGAGGACTGACACAGGTTAATTTGCCTCTTATGATTTATGAGGTGAGTTAATATTTTGGTACTTTGTCTCCTGTTATAATACCTCCTCAGAGAGGCTCTTCTCAACCTTCTTTAGGTCTGCTGTGATGATTTTTGAGTGCTGTAACATATTAGGATATATGTGAGGTCAGATATAGTATCACAGATATCATAGTCACCTTGAATACAATGAAAACTAAAGCACTATTGGGTTTTGGTTTGTGGTTTTGGGGTTTTTTGGTTGGGGTTTTTTTTTGTTTGTTTGGTTTTTTTTTTTTCCTGGCCAGCTGGAGTTTTGTGTAAGTCTATAATTTTCTTTTTCTTTCTTGAAAAGACAGCCACGACATAATAAAAAATTGTAGTGGTAAGTGTAACAGAGTAACAGAATTAATAAATACTGTCATTGTTCCTAGCTGTATAAAGCACACAAAACACCCTCCTTTTATCTGTGAATTAGCAACATTCAGTCATTTTCATTCGTCTTTAAATACCATCCAGTGCTTTCTAAACTGTTTCATTTTATAATGGGGCAAGAAGGGAAAAATAAACAGATCGTTAAGGTAAACCAAACAGTGGGATAGCAAGAAGCTCTCTGCTAAAACAGAGATTAGTACACAAAACAAATTATTTTCAAGACTTTCAAATACAACAAAAGGAACTCCAGCCATTCCTTATTTAGGTGCTTGTGGCCATATGGTTAAACTGATGTAACAGATACATCTTGCTTAAAGATCCTAGTCCTTTCCTCATGGTTGACTGCAAGCTTTCACTCACTCTCCTGTGTCTTTTCTCATCTCAAGAGAACTGTTCCAGAGTCCTATGTTACATCCTTAAAATGTGTGTTTTGACTCTAGAGGGAACCATTACAGCCAAGCACCTATGCAGGAATGGCAGGAGTTCCCTGAGAAAAGCAGCAGGATCAGGACCAGATTGGCTTACCAGATAGTTAAACTACACTGCAGCAGCTTCACAGTGAACCTGTTGTGTGTCTTCTCATTATCAGATACCGTTGTTTGTATACTTTATTCTACTCCAACCTTGTCTACTGTATAATAAGTCTGTTTCTGTATTTTCTCACAGACTTTTAAAGTGCTCCAGGTTATTTAACTTATACTGTGCCAGTACTAGACAGTAATACTGCTTCAGCAAGTGATTTCATAGACCTTTTGTTAATGTGAGGACAGAATGTGACAGTTGGTATCTTGAATCTTGTACAAGTCACAGAACTGTAAATGAGAGGAGACAACTTAATTTGACAGGTTATTTAAAATTGCATAGATATCAGAGATGGTTGTCAGGCTTTAGGTATAGACCTTTCAGACCTGTGCTGATCCTCAACAGCATGCCCATAGCTAACTTGAAAGAAATCCACCTCAGTTAAGTTGTCTTGATTACTCATTTAGCTCTTTCTTTGTTTGCTGTCTCTTCTGCATTTTTATTACAGTAAGAGTCACATCAGATATGCTAAGAGTATTTATTTCTGTTAAGCTTATGTATTTATTGTTTGGAGTTGGGGGTAGAATGGAGTTTTGTTGCTGTCTACCTAGGCAAGCTTTAATATGGACACTTAGAACCCAGATGTACTCAGCAGAGTAAGATAGATCAGCTATTCTTTGGTCTTCTCACTCTAAGTCCATTTAAATAAAACTGTAACTGTAGCCTATGTAAGCATGCCTAAGTTATCAGTAAATTGAGTAGCTCAGTTCCTGACTTTTTACCAGGGCTATACTGTTGAGGTCAGCACAGGCTGCAAGACCCAGGAAGCCTGTTGGTCAGAACATGCCAATCTCTGTGTTGCTGTAACTGTGCTCTTGTTGATAACTGGTCTAGTTTGATAACTCTAGTCTTAACAACTTGGACAGCAAGCTACACATCATTAACTGAATGTGGTATCTAAAGTTAAATGATGTTCTCAGTAGTTCATGTTAAGCAGTTGTAATATCCCACAATGATTATTATTATGTGTATTTTAATGTGCTTTCCTATGGAAACTTAAGGGAAAATATGCTTAAATATGTGAGGAAATATATTCAAAACATAACTTAGTTTAATATTAGTTTTTAACAGAAATGGTAACATCAAGTGAGGAATCATCTTTGCTTACCTTTGAGTTTTTCATAAGACTTTAAAATTAATTAATTTGCTAAGCTTGAACTTACCTGAACTCAAGATTTCTATTTTAAAATAGGCTCAGTGCTTTCCTGTTAAAAATTGAATTTGTATTTGGAGTGATTTAAGGAATAATATCCTGTTCCATGTAAAGTAAGCCAGGTATTAATGTAAAAATAATGCTTTAAAATCTGATCTTTAAGTCAGATAATTTAGTAGAGGTTCATTCTTTTTTTGTTGCTCCAGTGTTAGTCATACAAAATAAAAACTTGACTCTTGCTGCAAATAGAACCTATAGCATGCTCATTTAAATAAAGCATATACATTATGATACAAGTTTTCTGTTTCAGTGTATTTTATTGGTGAATGTAGACAGACATATCTACTATAATATAAACAGTTTAGTCTTTAAGCTACATTTTTTTCGTAAAAGATTGTCATTTGCTGCTTTTTCTAGATAACAGTAGCCAACATTGTCTTATTAGGGAAAAGGTTAGCTGCAGTTCTGTAATTCATAGAGAAGATAAGAACAGCTTTGAATAATGGAGTGATGGCCTGAGTTTGCTGCAAGGCCTTTGTGTTTGGGAAAGGATTGAAGGCTAAAAACTTCCCAATAACCTGACAAAATCAGCCTTTTATTCTGCATTAAAAAAAAATTACAAGAAATTTAATTTTATGTTCTCTTTTATTAAGTCTTCATGTGGGCCCTTATTTGTTACCTGTGTTGCAGATATGCCTTTAATTTGTTCTAATTTTTTTCTAAATTTTAACAGAACATACACAAGAATATTGTCTTAAAAACTTTGTAGAAATTGCTGTTTTGCATTTCTAAATCTGTATCTGCTCCCTCAATGAGAAAAATCTTCCTAATGTCAGTGACGAATAGATTATTGCACATAATGCTGGATAGGCCCAGTTAGTTTGAGTTCTGTTGTTATCACTATTAACAGGTATGTCACATAGTGCTTATAGTAAATTCAGTTAGAACTATTTTTGTAGCTGAAAGGGAGTTTTACTCCCCTTTCTCTTCCTTTCCTCTATTTTCTGCATACCTGACCTGCTAATGTTTTCTTCTTTACAAATTTCAGCTATACCTTTCTGTTTCAGAAACTGCTTCTTGCATTTACTGTCTGGAATACGTACCTGGGAGAAGTGAGAATAAAGAACTCATTGTTTCTGCTACCAGTACTAAAGATCATTCTCCTTCCTAGTTTTATCTACATATTTTCTGTTGTTGAAAATGAAAAAAAAAGAAAAAGATAGCGGTGCCTGTATTTTAAGACAAACAGAATTTACAGTCTGATTATTTGAAAGAAAAAAGCCCCAAAGCAAAAGCTTTAAGAAATGTCAGAAATACTGTTTCCGGCCATAGCAAATATGGCTTTGGGTGTACTTATTACATTAAGCCTTTGCATTATCTTCTTTGAATAACATTGTGAAAGGGAAAAGTTCACTTCACTTTTACCTTTCTTAGGTCAAATGTTGGGTTCTTTTTGGCATGTTAGTTCTATATGAACTGTAATCTTTAATGAAGAATATTGTAAGCATAGTATTAAGCAGAAATTCTCGCCTAAATATTTCTTTAAAATTAAGATGCTGAAGAAGGCTTCTGCTTCTCTTTTTGAGTCCTTTGAGGGTATTGCATATCTAATGTTTATATGATGTTAAGAAAATTAGGCATTTTTCACAGAAAAGTGCAAAAAGACAACATAGATAAACTTGATGGATTCTTAGGAATGTGCCTACCTGTCACATAATTGCAGAAACTGCAACTTTAAACTGAGTGGAACTTAGTAAACTTTCCCGTAAACTTTCACGGGGAACTTAATTTCATACTGTCAGTTGTGTAACATAACGTATTGCCTGGTACTTAATAACAGCTTTAACTTATGGTAATGATTTTGCATTTAAACTGCCACTAAAAAGATGAACACCTTGAAACTGACCTCTTAGCTCACTTGATCGTGATATCTCCTTAGTATGAAAGACTTCATGCATTTTTTTTTTCCTCTTTCTTTTGGGTTTCTGATACCTTCTTTGATACTAAGCTTTAACAATTTGTCTGCTTGACACCTTGAGGCTACTCAAAAGTCTCTGAAGAAGTTGAAGAAGATTCAAAGCTACTTACTTACATAGCTAAAACTGCATCAGATGACCCGTGAGAAACAGGTATCACTGCAAATTCACGTTACTGTTAAGATTCCTGTTAGCAAAGGCAATAATTTCAGGCCTTTCTTGGAAAAAGTCAAATAAGTACTACTCAAGCATCTGTCAGCAGAGACTTGAGGGTCTAACCCTCAGCTAAGCTAGAAACCCCTAATAAAGAATGGCTGGTCCAAACTGCTTCTGCTTTCATGAGGCTTCAGCACTTTTTTGATGTATAGGTAGATCACATCTGTGACAATATAATTTTCTAGAAATAAACTGTCCAAGGTGAATGATGCAGTCAGTTTAACTTTTCTTCATTAAGCTACATTGTTATTTATCTTCAGATTCTTAAAATCCTCTGCATCTGAATGTATTGTGTGTTTCCTTTAGGTTAATCTTTTTTTTAGGTACTCACATGCTTCCAGAGGTTTTTCAAAGCTCAGGGTGATCTAAAAGTTGAGAGCTAAGAAAAAATAAGTTTTCACATTACATTTCCAAATGAGGTTAAAGGGGGAAGGTGAAGGGCTGTTTTTAACAAAATAGTGGATAATAATTGTCACTTCAGTAGACAGTTTAACCGCTGCTGTTGACTAGAGATGGGGATAGTTAATTTACTTGGAAAAAGTATAAGAAAGGCCATTAATAATTGTTTGTAGTGCATGTTAAGAGTCTTATAATTATGACTGTTGTACTAGTAATAATTTGAAGCTTAGTATTGTCTTGGGGGGGGAAATAAAATCTGAATCTCCCAGATTACAGTCTTTATTTCCTCAATTGTTTTCTACTTTTAAGTTGTGTTACTGTTAAGAAGCTTAAAAATAAATACCTAATAATTAAAGCTATTGCTGAACCTAAAGATTTTTTTTACATTGCTGTTCATTTTTCTGTTCAAATTTGACTTTTATGGATTTCTTCCATTGCAAAACCCCTGTGTTTTCTCTTTTGTAGCCTTCCTGTAAGGATGCCTAATTCTTTATTTCAAATACTATCTAGAAGCTGTTGAGAACAGTTTATATTGCCAATTGCTTAAGAAGTGAATCTCTCTTGTGATGTTACAAAGCAGGATATTTTCTGGAAAGTGCGTATATATAGCTAAAGTCCTTAATTTCTCAACCTTGTAGTTAGAAATCGTGATGAAGCTAAGATCAGATTAACTGTTTAACATGAAAATATCACCTTCCTCAAGAGGTTGTAGAAAGTTCATTTTTGGTGGTTTTTTTTTGTTGGTTGGTTGTTTGGTGGGGTTTTTTGTTGTTTTGTTTTTTTTTTTTTTGTAGGTGGAGAGTGGTTAGTTGAGATGGAAAATCTTGTACAATTGTAAGTAATACCTCAATTTTTGCTAGTGTTTACTGGCTTAATTCCTAATAACATAAGAGCTACTGCAGTTCTGGCAAACTTTTTTTTTGAATGGCTGTTCCTGTAGACAGTGTATTTATATCTTTGCTGATACAATATAAGTTTAGTAACATGTAAGTTTTGTCATCCTCCTCACATATGCTAATAAAGTTATATTTAAGCAATGGAAAAAAATGTCACCTTTCAACATAAAATATATTTTTCTCACCAAAAATGTTCCACTTCTGATAATTGCTGAGGGGTGTGTAAATCCATTTCTAAATACAGAACAGATTGAAGACACAAAACTGGCTATAATAAACGCGTTAATGTAAAATTGTTACCTATAACAATTTATTTTAAAAAAGCCATAAACCCCTTTTTTCTACTCTGTTTTTCCCTTCAGAAAAATAACCAGACTGCTAACAGTCAGCCAAATTACTGATATGCAGTACTTCAATAGTTTTCTCCCTTTAACATTTAGTACAGTTTTTATTGTATTCTCAAGAGTATATTGTACATATTTACCATAGATTTGGAAAACATTCACATTGCGGTACACACCTGGGGTTAAATCATGTGAATAATGGGTGTCAAGCACACAGCAGATTGTAGTCTTGCTGACTAGTTTTCAGAACTGTGAAGAAAGGAAACTCCAGAAAGTGCTGCTGTCTCTTCATGTATGTATGCGTATGCACCCTAGTCCATTTTCTAGAGCTAGAAAGCCTGAGCTAATATAAAAATATTAATTACAGTAAGCAAATTGGATGACTAAATTATTTTAACTCTAGACCTGGGATCTTATGGGCTAAATGCAACATAGAACCAGTGGTAACTGACAAAAGTGCATTGGCAGCTAAAATGTAAACCTTATTTCATATAATGTAAGGGAGAAAAGGTTCAAATTAGTGTTTGGACCTAAGTACTTAAAAAAAAAAAAGTAACATTTGAAGAATCATTAGTTTTACTAAAGCAAGTATCATTGAATACCTATTGAGACTAAATTACAATGATCAGAAAATAATCACTGTAAAAGTAACTGTGCTGTTTTGATTCAATGACTAGATGTTTTACTGGCTACAGATCTTAAACTTCCAGCACTTCTAGTGGAAATCTGCATTTCCTGTCTTGTCTGAGGTAAATACGAGGGGAAGTATATGTCTTTATAAATATATACAGAAGGCAGTCTGGGATCAAGGAAGGTCTTGGCTGGTGCAAACAAGATATAAGCATTATTCAGGCAGTCTACCCCAGCACTGTGTCCATAGACCATTTAAATTAATTTTCCTTCTAATTAAGTAAATCTGAAGTATGTCAGTGGACCTTTACCTTCCTGGAATTGAACCGTGGAATGTAATGTGAGTGACTCAGTTTCTTTCTAATCGAAGCAATTAGTCAAGACAATGAGGGAGGATTTGCTAGTGGTGAGGGTGGGATAGGGGAGACATTCAGAACCTCGTTGAAAGTAAAAGCATGATTAGTGGGTACAGGCCTTGGAGGATTTGTGTTAGAGTTGGCAGTGAAGAAGTTTTGCACTCTACACTCAGGAATGATGTTTGAAAAGTTCATTGTTTATATTTGTTAAGCTGAGCTGTTTTACACTCTTGCTAAGCATGTTTTTCTGATATATGGCAACCACAGAATAGTTATTGACTGAAATTGGAAGGGTAACTGCAAGTTCTACTTTAAACTGAAATCTTACTTCAGGGTGGAATTTTTACTTGCATACTGTAGTTCTTACATCTAAGTATGTGATCTGGAAGGTGTTCGGCCCTCATTTATCACTTTTGCATACCCCTTTTAGAGCTGGATTTTCAAATCTGGTTTTAAAGTTAATTTAACATGCTTTTTGGAAAGTAAATATGTCAGTAAGTTTTGGTTTATTTTACATACTGAAGATAGTTTAACTTAGTACAAACCTATACTGAATTCAAACTTTATTCAGAGTTGGCCAAAACTAGTTTCATTTCAGATTATGGAAAGTGATTCAGAAACACCTGGAGGGAAGATTTATATCCTTACCTAAATTCTGAAAGCCCTGTGTTTTTATAGCTCTTTAGAGGAAAGGCAGGAACTGCATTAACACTTGTTAGTCCAGCAGTTAATGCAATACTGACTAGAACTTCAAAAACCTAAATATTAATGTTAAAATGTTAAAAAAATGCAGAGGTGGGCAATGAGTTTAAATACGTGATCTTTAATGAATGAAATTACTTTTTCTTCTTTTGCAAAAAAAAAAATCAGTCACGTTTTAAAACATTTGAGGGACATTATAACAATGTGAACAAGGCTTACTGCTTTATTTTCTTTTTATCTGGTATTGAAAATAAAGATCTCAAGTCCTTCTGAAAGATATTTCACTGGAATCAGTATGTGCAGATTTTAAATCCTCACAAATCATGTACACCACTCAGAGATTTGTAAAATTATTTGTTTCTCAAAGAATTGAAATATCCCATTCTTATTGAAAGTTACCTTGTCCTTAGCTTTTTCTTGTAGCAGAGAGATTCGGGCCCAATATGTTGGAAATCTAGGTTTTAAGTTGCAAGAATTTTAAAACACGTAACTTTGAACGCTTTTGTATAGTAATACTATATCAATTGGAAAATTTGTATCTGCATAAAGCTGTACTTATGTTTAAATCCTTCTACAGAAATGATGAAAGTTACACTGTGTGTGGCCTCAGGCCCCATAATCTACAGTGTAATTCCCTAGCTTGAAGTAGACAGTGGAAGACCACTAGTAATAGAAATTCTGGCAAGTTTCAGCAATCCAGGCTGCTTTTCCAAGCTTTACAATAGTGCAATTATGCAGCCTTTTGCTTTCTTCAGTAAATTTCAATCAGCTGGAATTGTCATTCATCACTGACAGCACTCCATTCAGTATCGTTTCGCTTGAGTTAGTGTGATAAATCATACTATGCAATTTCTCTGAAGAGCATAGAACCTTTCCAACACTACATCTGTTAAGAATATAATGCTAGTCTTTCCATGCAGCAGAATGTTGAAGATTTAATCATAGCAGCACCATTTAGAGGTGTCTATTCATGTAGTTGGATATTTTAACTAAGAAAAATGGGTTGTTTCCTGAATGAGAAACAAATACGTCTTGGAATAATCTCTTCTATCCAAGATATTTTCTCTATGAAATGGGATTTTGAGATATACTTGTTTAAAATACCTTTAGAAACCTGAAAGCAAGAAGTGTTTCCAGTATTTCTACAGCTGTGTGAAATGTTTTGCACATAAAGATGAAGGTGATCAATTATGGTTTCACAAAAGGGGCACACAAATTCTATTAAGACTGTCAGCAAAAGCTGGTTTTGTAACTTTCTTGAAGAGGGTAAAACTTTCTCTTTTAAAAATCACTATAAAATAAATGAAAATTATGGGTTTGATTTTTTTAAAATTTATTTTTGCAATAGCATTGTGATGCATAATTTTTGTTTGCCTCCCTAAATATGTTCTGGAGAAAACCAAATTTCTTTAAGTATTGACGGGAACTGACAAAAGTTGACAAATCTGTCTCTAAATAGGCCATACTCTCTTCTTTCCTACTGCCTAAATGCCCATGATTAATTTCTGTTGTCTCCCCTCCCTGTATCCTTTTCTCCAGTTAGTCTAGTTTGTATTATGAATAGGTCTTATTCTATTGTAGCTGGTGTGACATTAGTTCTCCTTCCACCTTAAAGAGCTGATATATGCTTTAAGCCCTATTTTATTCACTGTAGAAATATTTTTACATGCTTTTTGGTAAATCTTCAGGTAGTGTTATGTTTAGAAAAAAACTCAATTTTTTACCCCCTTCAGGGCATCAGTTCAAAACATATTGAAAAGCTTTGTTTGATCACTGTTCAGAGAAGTATTTTTTTTTTGCCACTAAGACATTTTCTATTGTTTTTTTGTCTTTTCTGAATGCACAAATGTCACACAGTAGTACCATTTGAAGATTATGTTGTAATGCTTATGGGTGAATCTTTCTACAAATATTGAATACTGGATTGTAAGATAATTAATTTTGTGCCCAATACAAGTTTTTTATAGTGGCTTTTACCTGGTCATTTGGCCTAGACTTGGAACATTTGAGTATAGATGCACTGAACAAGGCAATTGTCAAGAAATAAAAAGTGAATGGGATTCAGAAAGTATGTTATAGCAAAAATGAAGTCTTCTGATGAGGGAAGAGAGAATATTTGCAAGGCTATGTCTACTTTGGTAAGCCCTGCAGCATGGCAAGACTAGATCTGTAAGGTGTAATAGTTAGTAATGTGGACTCAGTGTCCCTGTGGTGTGTACTTTGCATGTTTTGATTTGGATTAGACCGTGGTCTGGCCCCATAGACTGAATACCTATCAATAGTTTGGATGTTTTAGCTACTTCTCCACCAACAGCTGACAAACTGTTGTTTTTGTTGAATCTGACCGATTTAACATTTCAGAGGTATCTGTAAATTTGCCAAATATGTGACAAAAAATGAAAACAAATCTTGTTCTTCTTATGAGGTTAGCATACAGTTAGTGGCAAATTAATATGTATACTCTACTATCTTATCATAGTTTGTACTTCTCATTTCACACAGTGATTGTAGCTTGGACAAAATGATACACATCAGCCTAATTTACAGGATTGCAGACTTGTATAAAATATTTTCAGAGAAAAGTATTTTCTGCTATTTCTCAAAATCTTTTTATAGAAGGCTCGCTCTTCTTGGCACATGTGTTTGTTATTCATATATCTTTCAAGAACTGAATTGTTTTCATTGATCAAATTAAATCATGGTATGTTTTCTCCCATATGATGATTATGTTTAAGAAAACATACATCTACTTTTTTTTAGTAACGTCAAGTGTGTCTTATCTTGTTCTTGGGATATGAACAAAGATGTTGCCTTATAAATTAAGATAACTTTATTAAACTAAATTTGAAGAAAGTTGGAATCAGCTTAAATTAGGATGCCTAAGTACAAAGATGTCTCTCAAAGGCCACCAGAATGCAAAAGTAGCATAAAAATAAAAATTCAGATGATTCAGAGCTCCACAGAATTGTACATTTATTTGTATCCGATCTTAATCAGTTCTGAGAAGCGTTTCACCCAGCTGTTAACCAAAACCAAGCAGCTCATTTACACTGATTTTCTTGGGGGTTGGTCTGGTAGATGCTGTTGGAGCCCACTTACTGCACTGATCTGCTTGCAAGATCAGTGATAGGACTTGCCTTTTGTATTATGGCTAAGGACATGCAGAAATTTCCTTAGTGGTGAGAATGCAAATATGTCTCCTCACTTTCAGGGATTGTCCTAACAACCAATTTGTAGAACAGCACATATAAGGAGCGTGGGGTTTTTGTTTTTTTGGGGGGGATTTGGTTTGGGTTTTTTGGTTTTTTTTAGGTTTTGGGGTTTTTTTTTCTGCTTCACAAAACTTTTCACTTGCTATTGCATTATACAGACAATTTATAAGGTAAACGGTCTTGGGAAAAGCAAGCAGGATGTAAACTGTCTCTCTGTGAGCTCCCTGATGGCTAGACCAGAGTTTCATGGTTTTTATGTCATTGTGGTGCAGACAATTTCCTCTGGATTACCTTATAAACATCATCACCATATGTATTTTAAAAGAGAAAAATGTCTCTCTTCCAATAATATGTAGGTACTTATAATTTGAAGAGTGTTTTCATCTGTGATCTCAAATAGAAGGAGATATCTTACTGTCGGTAAAACACCTCAGCCCTGAAAAAGATTTTTTTTTTTTAAATTTTTTTTGTTTTGTTACAGGAGTTTTTCATAATTGGCTCATTTCAGGGAGCAGCTTAAAGGAAAGAAGGAGTGGCTAGGGTCAGAGAGGAAAAACATGGGAACATCTTAAACTGACTTTGCTGACTGAAGACAAGACAACATATCATGTAACTACGCCTTAATGCAGATGCTTGGATTCCTTTGTATTCCTTTGAGGAATGAGCTGGTTAAGTGCTTAGCAGTTCCACAGCACCTCTAAACTTTTTAGATGTGAAATTCTAGTTTATTTGACTGTGAAGTCCTTCACAGTTCCTGTCAGAATTAGGTACTTTCAGCACTACGAAATAAATTAATTGTTATATTTTATTTTAATACTTTTGCATATAGCCCCAAACATAAGGGTGCATATTGTCCTAACCAGAAATTAATGTATTAAAATAAGGTTATATGTAAAAAATCCCCAAAACAACAAACCAATCAACAAATCCTTTTTTTTTTCTTTTTCTCCCACCAAGACTAGCTTGAAAACAAAAGCATAAATTCATCACCCTTGGCCAAAGAATTCCTATTCAGGAAAGGCATTTTGTGAGGAACTAACTTGTCTCCCCACCACTATGCACTTGGATCTCAAGTGTATACCAGGTACTTTTCTGACTTGAGACCTCTGTCAACACATAAATAAAAAAAAATAGGTAAGATTATAAAGTGAGTTTTAAATAATATCTTAAAGTAGAAGAATGGGAAGATGGGGACAAGCTGCTTAAGGAAGACCATTGTATGATAGATACTTGCATGCAGTGTGTGTGTATATTTGCTGTTATCCATCTTGTACAGTCCTTGCCAAGAGAGATTATTTGCATTAAATTACTTTCCTCTGGTTTACTTTAAAATTAAACTCTTTTATTCATTTTGTCTCCATTCAAATGGCGTAGACCAAATTAAAACGTGGATGCCTTTATTTGCAGAGAGCACATTTTATCCACTCATCTCAGAAAGATTTCATGTTTTCTTTTCTATTTCTTATTTTTGAGTTGTTTTTTGAACACATGCTCACCTGCTTCAATGAATCCAAAGCTACTAATAAAAACATCCCTAAATATATAACAGATGCAGAAGTGAATATAAGTGGAAACAGTTGAATAAGGGAAGCAGACCCAGAGCTGTCATCAAGCTCTTCACAGGCACTAGATTTTTTTTCACCTACTCATGCAGTGCTTGCTCAAGACCTGTTGGCAGTGAATATGTATTTCGTCTGTCACCATTTTTTTTCTCCACCTCAGAGGATTTTTCTGGGAGTTTGTGACTATATTAGATTCATCTTTAAATCCTGCTAAATGTGCTAAACAATGTAAAGTGGTTGCCATAAAAAGACAAATTTATGTGCTGCCAATATTTTAACTAGGGACTCCTTCTAAAGTTTGTCCTTGGAGAGTCTCTGGAATCCTTCTAGCTTGCGAGAATCTGGTGTGAAAGGGTGCATATCAGCTTGGTAAGGAGAACGCTGAAGGTCTAGAAGTTTGTTGTTTTGTTTTCCTATATATACAAAACACATTTTGGGAAGAAAGGTAGAAATGCCATCTGGCAAACATAAAAGTATGCAGTGTTTTGAGTCTGAGGTGTGGTACTCTGAGACATACAAAACCTATTGAAAACTATATGATCCTATGTGTAAACTTGAGAGCAAAAGAAATGGCATTTATCTTTCTTCAAAAATGTTTTAGAAAGAAATTGATGTTCACTGTTCTCTGAGACTTTCCACATAAGAGAGTTGTGTTTACAGAGATTTTGCTAGATGTGTGAAGAAACTTCTGGGCAAGATGGCTTTAAAGAGAGTGCAGAGAAGTCTTCATTTGGTTACAAATACAAGCACTCCAGAAATATTAACCTTATGTATGCTCCTTTTCTTCCAGGGATGTACCAAGATGTGTGTGGAAGATAACTTCCTGACACAGCTGGTAAAAGATCCGACAAGGGAAGGTGCCCTGCTGGACAAGAAGGTCTTGTGGGGAATGTGATGGCTGGAGGCTGTCTTGGGCATAGTGATCATGAAATGATAAAGTTTTCAATCCTTGGAGAAGCAAGGAGTGGGGCTAGCAGAACTGCCACTTTGGACTTCTGGTGGGCAGACTTTGGCCTGTTTAGGGACTTGTTTGACAGAATTACTTGGGAGGCAGTTCTGAAGGGCAAAAAAAACCCAATAAAAAAGGATTCTATAAATACATTGGCAACAAAAGGA
>NW_010187627.1:0-15675 GCF_000695765.1 Mesitornis unicolor | reverse complement strand
ACCTCTTGTCCTATCATTGTTTGTCAATGCTATGGTCACGTTTGCTGTGCCTTTTCTCTCCTCTTAACAGTCCTAAGTATCCCGTGCTTCTCTTTCCAATTAACAGGTTTCTTAAAATGCACTGAGTGTCTTTTTCTGCGTGCCGAGATCAGCTCGCACTGTTCTAAGCATAATGGTTTCTTTGGCCGTGTCTTTCTCATTGCTGTCATCCTCCATGAATGTTTGCGTCACACTTTCGATGTTAGACTTCCTGACGACTTTCATTAAGTGGGATCATCCTTATTTTTACAATTTGCCACAGCAAGAGCAAGCCTAAATTATATTCTTTTGGTTCCTCACTAGATAACTCTCTCCACTTCTCTGCATTCTTTCAGCGTGTTTAATTTTTTTGTCCGAGACTTTTCAAGTAAGATTTTGCGATACTGTCAGATATCGAACTTTAAAGCTTCTATTACAATTTCCAGTTATCTGTTATTTTTGTAGTTCTTTCAGAAGAATCTGAAAATTGATCAAGTTATCTTTTTTTTTTTTTTTGGTCTTTCTAATCTCATAGTGGGGTTTTTTTTCGTAATACATCCTAATTCTGTTATGGGTTGAAGTGGTAGTTGTTAGGGTCATTCTTTTGAAGCGTGTGTATATTCTGGACTTACTGATAATATTAATTAGATACGTGTAATAACAATCAGCTTTAGTAATTAGTGAACTCCTGATAGAGACAGCACAGTAGTTTGAGACACAAATTTTCTCGAGCAGCAAGACAAAATGATCCAGATGCTCTTCATTTCAGTATAAGAACTATGTTGCCTGCTGTGTACAGGTTTCTGGGGGTCGGGGTGCACAGCACTTGGTACTGACTGGTTATCTCTAATTCTGGAGTTTGCTGGGGATGGTCATACTCAGAATGAGAAAAAAAAATACAGACCAAAAATACAATTTGTTGGTTCCACAGCACTGGAAAAGCTTTTCTTCTATACCAGTTTTATCATAGAAATATGAAGATAATCCTAAGTGAGCAAAAGCACCTGAAAATGGAAACCGCCCAAGAAATTCCAAGAAGTCAGCACAAAGTGCAGAGCGAGAGGCTGTAAGTGTTGCAGTTTGTATTTCCATCCCTGGTTGCTGTCCTGGAAACTCGCCCTGGGTTTGTACGTGGGACCGGCTGCGAGTGGTGGCTGATGCAGAGATGTGGCCGTAGCCTGTGACCGCCCTTACAGGCAAATGTTTTTCTCCTAATTTCTTGCTAAAGGACAAACATAAAATAGTTTTCAGTCTTTTCTTACTAGAACTCCCTTTTTATTTCCCTAGTTTGTGTTTGTCTGATAAGGCGAAAGGGTTTTCCTTGTGTAGTTGGACAGTGCAGGAGTCCTTGTTAATTTGTCTGGCTGCTGTTTTATGTCCAAACTCAACGGCTGCTAGGTCCAGATTTAGGATATCTTAAAGGTTTGAATGTTAATGTCTCCTTAACATTGAAAAAAGTTTTAACACGTCTCTTGCCACTGTTGCGTCAGTGCTAACTGCGTATTTTTTTCATAAAATAGAAGATGTTTTATTATATCCAATTATTTTTCCCTATTAAATGTGCTTATCTTGGCTTACATATCCCTCATCCACTGATGTAGCTTAAAGTCATGATATCACCTCCACTTAACCTTTGGTGTGCATGAGTCTAAATATGTGTCCAGCAGAGACTCACCTGCTGCGATCTGTCTGGTGATCTCTCAAAAAAACCTTCATTAAAATTTAGACTTGTGAAAATTAGGTTTGAAATTTATGTAAGTGCTGCGTGAGGAGGGTTGCATTGCTCCTCAAAAAGATACGCTTTTGATTCCTCAGCTTTTCCTATGCTATTTTTCTACTTAGTTTTCAGGGCACGGTTAACCACAACTATCCCAGCTTTGCTGATGTGAAACAGGGAAAATAGAGGCAGCTCTATTTTAGAGGGCTGGTAACAGTAGGTAGCAAATAAAAAAGCTATCGGGATTGCCGAGAAATCATAACGTATTTTTAAAATTAGCAGCACCTATAGGTACTCCCAACCCTAAAGGCTTATACCTACGTTTAGCATCCTGATTTCAAACCATTGCGATGGATAAAGATCGCAGAAGGCGGTGTCCGTATCGGAGCCGGAGCGAGCATCCTGCTCTCGTTCCCCAGCATCGCCGTCGAGATGAGTGTCTGATAGATCACCGCCTCTCGGGAGGCTTGCGGGGTGCTGGAAAAGTTGCTGCAATCTTCAGTATAGGCAAAAAAAATCTCATTTCAGGACTGTATTTTATATTGTATGTTCTCAGCCACTTAACACCACGTAAATTTAATATTTCTCAAGAGTAGGGTGGAGTTTTATTATTACTACTACTAAAATGAAAGCAGGAAGATCACTGTTTAACCCCGGTTTTAAAAAAGGGTCACTAAAGCGGACAGACAGGAGTTAAAACCCGGTCTGTGTTTGCCCCTTTCGTGCTGTTCACCTTGCTTCTCTGCATACCCAGAGAGAGCAGTGTCTGCCCTTACCTCTGTTCTTACGGCTGCGATCTCATTTAAAATACTTGGGTGCTTGTGGCTGTAGTTTTTTGCAGGCGACAAAAATGACTTGTGGGTTGTTAGAGAGCTGTCAAACAACTTGTGAACCTGGGGAAAAAGCAGCGCTTAGACTTTGAAACGAGTGATTCATTTGCATTAGGTGAAATTCTTAAAAGTTTGGTCAAAGAGAAAAAAAAAAACCACATTAAAGTGGGATCCCCTTTTATTCTTCCTTTGCTCCTTTTATTCTCCCAGATTAAGGTAGGAAAGCCAGGGGATGTAAGGGAGGGTCTGTCCTGAGAACCTGTGTTTTTATAGCTCTGAAATTGTGCTGCTGAATTAGTTCCCCCGAACACATAAAATCAGAATGATTGCACCGAAACCAGGTGAAAAATGCACTCTCTCAGGAGAGTTTACTTTTATTTATTCCTTTTCAAATCCCCATTTTAGTAGAGGAGTTGTCATTTGGTGTTTGTTAAGGCAAAGGGAATGGTGAGGCAGCTGTCAGAAATTCCAGTGCTGTATTTTTCGGTCGTGCTCACATTCTTTACCTCCTATTTGTGTTTCCCCTTTCGCTTTTCCACTTGCCCGTCTGAAACTGGAAATTTGAAAAACAACGTCCAGCCTCCCCTCGGTGCTTGGGGTAGCGTTTAGTTTGCTGGTTTATAGCCAGGAGCCAAAAGCAGTGAGGACATTCTGGGGCCATTTACCATCTAGGGTTAAAAAAGAAAACCCAGACGGTTTCCTTGTCAAAATTTATTGAGTAGTAAATATTTTATTTTTTTATTAAATTTTGTTTAGATTCTTTTTCATGGCCTTTTTGCTTTCGAAGGCGTTTCTGGTATCGTCTTGGTTTTACCCATTGTAATCCAGAAGCAAACCAAGTTGGTTCTTAAGGAAAGCGGTGCTTCAGTACGGGATCCTAAACAGATTCATCTTCGGGATTGTCCTTGCTCGCTGGATCCTGAGTGAGAACGAAACAGTTCAGACCTCAGACATTGCTTTTTCAATTTCTTTGAACTCCGATGGGCTTTAGAAAGATTCGTTACAATCTCAGTGATAAACGCCCGCCTACCACAATGCGCTCTGCCCTGTTCGTCCTGTGGAAAGGTGGCTTAATTCGCTTTTATGAGGGTGCCTAATTTTAAGCCGAAATGAGCCCGAAATACCGGTGCCTGCTTTTGTTGCCCTGTTCGGTGTTCGTGCGATAATCCGGCGTTATTTTGATGCCTCAGCAGAGGGCACTGTTGGAGCATTAAAGGCGCTTGAAAGTCTCCTCTCCTGCTTTTCTTGGTATATTTTTTTTTTATTTGGGAAAGTGTTTAATGTTCTCCATGTAATTAAATTCAGTTCCCTCTATAATTAGCAATGGAGCCTTATTCTTTGTGCCGCTGCTGTGGATAGTATTATTTTTGTCTCTTATTTGCCTTCAGTCAAGGCAAAATACTGTTGCCTATCGAAACGTAGAAAGTTTCATTGCTGTGTCTCAAAGCGAAGCGATATTTAAAGGTGGAGATGTAAAACTGTGTAGTTAGTTTCATTTAGTTGCTCAGAGTAAATAGGAAACCTTTAAAATTCCTGCTCGTGGCTCGGGAAATAGCAGAGTTAATGCGCCATAATAATTTCACCTTTTGTATTTGAACGTGTATCATAATATTGTTGGGTTGTCAGTACTTGCAGGTTGTGAGAAATAGAGACACAAACCCGTAATGTTTAATTACCTGGGAAACCTATTGGTTTTATTTGGCAGACTTGGTTTTTTTTCTTCCCCTCTTTAATTTGTTTTCCTCTGTATCTCTGCAAGAAGTTGTACTGTATTGGTGCTGCTTAGCGTATTGAAATATTAATTACGGAGTGATCAGGCGTAGTTATTTTTCATTAATTGCAAATGCAAAGTAATTACTGTGACCCAGAAATAGTTCGCTTGTCCAAATACCTGTAAACATCCTAATTTTTTGCTAATTTATGAAGACCAGCTATAAAACACGGTGTCAGAAAGAAATCATTTTCCCAGGTATGAGAAATCTTAAATCTTAATGCTTGCGTTACATTAGAGTGCTCTCACTGCTTGGAAAGAGAAGGTATTTGGAGGGTGGGGGTCTATTAAATATTCTGCTACGTTTGGCTCTTAGATTGGCAAATACGCACAGAATGAATTACGAAAAAAAACATGGTCAAGTTTTCTTTCAGAAAGTGACTTTTTTCCTTTTAACTGGTTGAGTTACAGACGACCTGGAGAAGTTTGCATTAAAGACCGAGGGATCCGGCAGGATACTCTTACGTTCATTTAAAAATCAACCGCATAAAGCGTCTTCTCCAACAATCTCTGTTGCTTTAGCAGGGAGTTGTTTTATTATTTATCTTTTTTTTTTTTACTAGTTGAAAATGTTCATGAAGTTATCAGTGGATAGACGCTGTCGGGAGGATGGCGAGGAAAGGAGCGCTGAGGAGTTTGAAACGAAAGCGCCCGCTGCGGATCGGTGCCGCTCTTCTGGGGCTCCCACAGGAAATCCTGGGGTCGGGGCCTGGTCTGGCTGCGGACCCCGATGCCTCCGTGGTCCTGTAGGGTTTTTAGGAGCGGAGGGCCCCGCGCTCTGCAGGATGTGTCTGTAGACGGCCCGGCTGCCTGCAGCAGGATTCACGTCCCAAGGCCAATGCCGCTGTCGAAAGTCGCTGCTAGGATCGCAGCTGGGCACAGCGGCAACTGGAAATGAGAAAGGCAAAAGTTGGTTGCGTTGCTTTTTGCCAGTGCGGTGCGATGCAGCTGGCTTTTACTTTCACACAGAGAGGCGATTGCCTCCACCACCAAAACAAGAAGCGTTCTCAGTCATGGTGCTGCGCCGAGCCTTGTGACGATCTGGCGTTAGGTATTTTCTAAGGGGACTAACACTGCGCCCAAGAAGGCTCTCATTAAATGCACGGTTTTGTTCTTTAAAGCTTCCTTTCATTTCGTTTCCAGTTTATTCGTGTCTCCGTACGTCTGCTGGGTAGGCTAATATTCCAGCAAATTCTTGTTTCGTCTGAAGCATTAATACTGATGCGCTGCTCCTGTATCATCTCTGTAGCTGTTATCTGTTGTATGTTTTCCCCATGAGAGGCTATCGCAGGTTTTTAGTCCAGACTGTTTGTATTCGACAAGGTCAAGATAAGTTTTATCTCTCTAGATAAGTCAAGTGCATGAGGATCGATACAGTTACAGTAAAATACATTGGCGATATTTATTGCCAAGATCCTAATGAATTTTTAAAGCTTGTGAGGCTCTGTCAGCGTAATGTGGATGTCCTAAATGGTTGCTTGTAACGGGGCCTATGCGACGAGAGGGACTTTTTAAAAATAAAAGAGTGTCCGACTTTGTGTTTTAACAGGGATGGAGCTTTATGCTCCTCCCCCAAAAATCCTAACAGATTCTTAGGACACAACCTAAAAAAGTGCTTACTTTCCATTCACTCGGGTGTCTGTATAGGGATTTATGAAGTTTATCCCCAGGTTACCTGTTACGGTTATCAAGTTGCTTTATTTTTAGCACTTTAGTAGTGTTTATGAATTTTACCTTCCTTTTTTTTTATTGACAAGAGAATTGTCTTTGTTTTGGCTTTGACAGAGTGGCTTAGGCCAGTTTCATTCGTGCTATAAATTTCCCTAGGTAGGTGTTAATGCAGTTAAATCAATAAGTATTTCATAATCTCTTCTAAATACTTCCGTAACTTAATAATTCCAGCCGTTATGATGCATCTGCTTAAATACGGATTTTGTGTAGGGGCATTTAAAAATGCAAATGATAGGGGTTCTTTTCCTTCAGGCTTTGTATTTTTCTGTTGCATCAGATAAAGAGTAAGAAAATTAACCCGCCAAAAAAAAAAAATACTGAAGTATTACTGAAGATGTGACTTGTATCCGCTAAAGAGAATTTGTCGATGAGGCTGCATGGCTCGCTCAGACTCATTTTGCTTTCTCTGTTTTCTGGAGCTGATCTGTTAAAGCAGGCGGTGCAGCCGTGGTAGCGTAAGGGCTGAGTTAAGGAGAAAGTTTCCACCTTTGCCAGGGTCGCCTAATTTGAGGTCTCTTAGCAACACCCCGTTGTCATCTTTTGTAGGTGCGTTTTCTACCCCTCCTGGCTTCAGAGCACCCAAAGATTGCTTCTTTGTATTTTTAATACTTTGAAATTCAAAATTGGGATTGATAATACCGTCTCCGGAAGCTGCTGTGTAGCTTCTCTTCGTCTTTACCGCGGAGGTTTGATACCTGACACTTTTAATTTAATTTAATTAGGGAGGCAGAACCCCATCTTGGTGTTCATTAAGGGGATTATTCATCAAAGTTATTGCTTCCTTGATGGAGAATAACAATATCACTCGCAATGGCTGATGTTGCTCTCATAATTATATTACTTTCTACTATTTTTCTCTCCAGGGCTTTGTACTTAGTCTCTTTATTTGAAAAAATTTTAAATTGAGGGAAGCGTAAACTTCTGCTATAGCAAATTCACGAGGGCCACATTTCTTTTACTCTGGTAGCTTGATGTCGTGGAAATGCTCCGCAGAATTATTTTTTCTTTCCCCCCCCCGCTTTTTATTGGTTCTCCACGCTGCCTTTTAAATATTTGTATTTCTTTCAAGCTTAGCTGCACTTCAGCTCAAGGCCCGAGGTTTTCTGGCTGCCCGACCGCTGATGTGGCTGAACTCTGCCGCGCTGAAATCCTGCAGAGATCGCTGCAGTCAGGAAGCCTCCACAGAGCAGGGAGTCACCGCGGGCTTTGCTGGAGCGGAGTCGAAATCGAATGTAAAATTAATAAGCGGAGAAGGGGGGGGGAGAGCAGGCTGTTTGCAAAAGTTATCTTTTATAACGCAGCCCTAATCAAATATTCAGAAAACGATGGCTTTAAAAATAGAACAATTGTCCTTTTTAAAACATGACTGGTTTGGTTAATTTACCCCCAAGTATCCGGTGTCTGTGACTCAGAAAAACCCTTATCTACTAAGGGGGGGGGGGGGGGGAAAAAGCATTGCAGAAAAGGTGACAAGTTTTCACCTCTTTCCTCGGAGAACATTTTAATTCCACTTTAATCAGCCTGCCAATAAAAGAGTACTTGGCTTTCAAGGGGAAACAAATCAAAATAGGCATTTATCAGGCACGAGGCAGAATTCAATCGCTCGCAACTGATGAACTCCAAAAGGAGTGAAACTGGTACTATCACGCTGCCTTGGTGGTTCGCTTTGTACTGTCAAAGAACTGGTACTATCTTTTCCTGCCACATCCACTGTTTGTCTGTCATCCCTAATTACGGCCTTTCAAAAGGAACGCTTCATAATTGCTGGTAATAGTTAAAATAAAATAAAAAAATTCCCATCTAGATAACTAAACTGGTGCTCTGCTGTGTGCAGATTTGTGTTCTCCGCAGCTGCCAAAATAACTTAAAAAAAAAAAAAAAGGGAATCAGCCAGAGATGAGGCAGAGGAAGGAGAAAGAGGTTGCAAAGCGGTGCTGTCAGTGTTATCGTGCAGGGCTCCTACAAGGGCACATCGCGGGCCTGTCTTATTAAAAGAAAACTTTCTTTTCCACTCGGAGAGGAGCCGTGAGGTTCACGTTGCGCTGCACAGGTGGGCTCTCGTTTCAGACTCCTCTCTGCCGCTCCGGTTAAGAAAGAAGAGCCTGAAGTAGAAAGAAGGGGGTTTTTGTATCGAAGCAAAGTTGGATGCTGTTTGACGTGTGGGTGTTTCTAGGTTGTGGGAATTGGTTGCTCCAGGTTTTCTGCTTGTTTAGCACGAGGCGAACACATTGCTCACTTTATTGATATTAAACAGAGTCGTCCTGATGGTTACAGTAGTTAGGCTACAGCATTATACACAAAGCTGAATCTTTCTGGTGAGAGAAACTGCATTCTTCGAGCTTATCTTGCTGCCTGCGCTGGAATTTACATGCGTAGCTACCAGTGCATCAAGATGAGTTTTTCGCCTTTGTGTGGTTTGCATCTCAATGAGGGTGGAGAGGTGCAGTCTGTTTAGCTTTCCTTCTCTCTGCCCTGAAAAATGCTTAAAACTCACCTCATACTTTATTTATGCTTTGTTCCATCCGACTTCTCTTCTGCTGGGAAGGATTTATGAGGCCAGAAAGCAAGAACCAAACTGCTCTTCTGTTTCATTTTCTCCATTTCTCGGCCTTGTTTGCTTTCTTTTTGGAATATTTTTGCTCCCCGCGCAAAGCCCACGTTCCCCTGCCTGACAGCGCAGCCCTTTTCGGGCCAGGCTCGGGCAGATCCCGAGGTGCTCAGCTCCACATTATGCCTTGTTAAAATCCATACCTCCACTCCGGTGTCCTGGGATTGCAGCCTGAAACTGGTTCATGCAAAATACCAACCTTGGCGTGAGTTTGATGTGCAAAAACACCGGGATCTGACCTCTTGTCTCTCCTTTTCCCCTTCCTGTGGTTCCACAGTATCTCACTTGTGTTACCCCAGTCTGGGGAGCTTTCTGCTCTCCTCCGTCCCACTGAGCTCCATCCTCTCTTCAGATCTCACCTCCTGACCTCCTATTTTAGGTTTTTTTTTTAATTTTACCCAGGGAGCGGATTAAACAAAGGAGGTACGCTCTCATGTGGACGGCATATACAAATAAATTGCGTTGTATTTGTTCTCTTTTACGGTTGATTTTAATCATGCGCTTCAGGAGGGCGCTAGTAGCGGTTGCAGGTAAAAGAAATATAAAGTAGGGCTGTTAAAGTGCCTGCTTTGGGTCACGCGCCTGTGAAAATGGATGTTGCTGTTGCTTGAATAGATCGGAGAACTTGTGATGCTCTCACAATTAAAAAGCAGGGAGAAACAAGGTGGAAATGCGATGGTGGGGGAGAAACTTTGGTCTCTCCCGTTCGAGGGCGGTTACGTCAGTCGCAGGGTGGTAGGAGTGAAGGGGTTTGCGTGCTCAGCTCTTCATTTCAGGACTGCTCGTATTTCATTGACGTGAAACAAAGTGTAAAAGGTCCGAAGTATGAAAGGTTTGTTGCACCTAAAGGAAGTTTAGGAAAGCCGACTAAAGCTGTAAATAATAAGAAGTTTGTAAAAATACTCTCACGGCTGCAGATAAATGATTTAGGATTATGACTTCGTGTTGCTTAAATAAACTTTTCAGACACCAGATGGTACCGAAAGCAGAAGTTTTCAGAATAATCTTTATTTTTAAAGGAGAGCTAAAGGACAGTTGTAAAGCTGCTCATGGAGCTTCTTAAATTTCATGTTTGCATTTACATTCACGCTTTTGTCAGATAGACCTTCACAGGCTTCACGCTCTCATACATATTCCTTGAATGCTTGCCCCTGTGGCCCAATTTTCAGATGATTTACTGCGCTCAAGAAATATTTATAGATTTGCTCTGGGAAAACACAGAAACGTTTCTTCTCTGTTAGGTAATTTTGCTGTAGAAATAATCTACTGAAGGTGGTAGTGTACTGTGCATCTGAACCACTAGGAATATTGTATACACAGGCTACTAAAGTTTTATATTAGAATGTTCGCACTGGTACATGTGAAAATGGAGCTCTGTGTTTTACAGAGAGCTGCTGATTAGAAAAATGATAAATAATTAGCACTGAGGAAGCTTTGTCACATAAAGCTCGGAGGGGGGGAGGAGGAGGAGGAGGAGGAGGAGGAGGAGGTCTGTGAGGTAAAGGATGAGTCAGAAGCTGACGAAGTTCTTCAGAATTTGGTGATTAACAGAAGTGAAAATAGGAGTCGGCAGGAGCTGGAATGACGAAGATTTCAAACTTCTTTTAAGAATCCGGGCGTTGCTGCGTTGGGTCTGTGTCCTGCTAGGGGATTTGGTTTGTTGTCCTGCGTGTGATGGGTGATTCCAAGTACAGCACAGAAAAGTATGAGATGTCCTTTGGAGGGCAACTGGAGAACATCCTACCCCAACGAAAAAAGTTATGTTCCCTTCCATGTCCCTGCAGGTTTGTGTGCTGCATCGTAAGGATTCAGGAGAAACGTTCTTACCAGAGCTCTGGCCAGTTTTATTAACGGTATCAAATAATCTCCAAGTTTTTCACAAACTGTAGAGGGTTTTTTGGCAATACGTTTCTTGCATTTAGCGGTACCCTTTTCTGATGAGGGGGGGAAAAGAAAACATGCATTTTTGTCTTGTTTTCCGGAATTAAATGCCTAATGTATCTTGACCTTCTCTGTGCCTCTACCTCTATACCTTGGTTCCCCCTGTTGTTTTTTCTTTCAGGTATTCATGTGAGATGACTGGCACTGGTGTCACAACTTTGGCCGATGCAGGTCTAATTACCTGCCTCGTTATATCGGCGTATTATGTAGTTTGGCATTTAACAGCCACCCATTATAATTGTTTTTTTCCTGACCCTCCTAGAAAAGGAAACCGCAATAACTAAAGGGGCCTCTGATTTTGTGGCCCTTTGGGGTGTATTATTTCAGTATTCTCGAAGCAAATTTTTATTGGGCTTCTCATGGCCGAATCTTGTTCTCAATAAGATTAGTGGCAAATGCCTCCCTTATTTCTTTGAGGGCAGATTTTGCTACTGTGCATTTCTAACTTCAAAGGCAGCAATAAATAGCTGGTCCCCCTCGTTGGAGCGAAACGCACTTGAGTGAAAGGTCAGAGAGAGGTGGCAACGCTAAGAAATGTCTCTGAATGTCAGAATCAATTAAAATATCACTTTATTTAAATTACCGATTTCATGGCATTATTCTAATTCACAGAGCCTTTTAAAAGCCATGGGTTCCGCTTGGAAATATTAATGCTAAAAAACACTGGGTGCCTGAAAGATACGGGTTTAGGGGGGTTTATGACTATTTTTGGGGAGATGAGTAACTTGGAGTCTGTGTAGTTTACGAAAGCGTAGATGTGAGGCCCTTTCCTTGCTACTTTCTGATCTGCGATTCCTGCATATTCTTAACTCTGTAAGTAAATGAAACTCAGCTATTCTTGAAGGGGGGACAAAAAAAAAAAGGAAGAGAAAAAATTTGGATGCATTGGGTTTCAGAGAAAGACGCCACCACCATCGCCTGCAGTGTGGTGGTAACCTGAGGGTCAGGCGAACTTGAACCGCAGCACCGGGTCTGTCGTTACGTCTGTCAAGCTCTTCCTGTGAACCCACGCTCCCTGCGCTGCCGACTCGGGCTCGCACGCCGCCGCTGCCGCCGAGTTTTCCAAGCAGCTCCTTGCCTGGTGCGTTTGGCACCAAAGAGAAGAGAAGTTCGTGTCGTCCCCTGGTTTCGTCGCCTCCTCCCGTTTCGCTCGCTGCTGAGGATTTCGCCTGAGCTTTTGTGATGGGAAGTAGTGCGATTTAAGGAGAATTATGGTTTGGCTCCCATGTTTACCTTATGATAGGAGTTAAGTGTCTAATGCGTAGCTTGTTTTTACCACAGACTGAAAAACTTGACGGAACACTTTGCATTTTATTTGATTCGGCACACACAGTTTTGATGCTCATTTAATGTTCAAATCAGTAACAGCGAAATCCAGCTGGACCTACTAGCTCTTAGCCTCACTTTTTCTGATTGTGCTGCTCCATAGTGCTGTAAAATACGCTCTGGTCCTTGTAGGAATGGCTGTGTTCTAAGCGTTCGTATACTAAACACACACTTGGCTCACGAGGTAGCTTAAAAACTTAGGTGGTTGCTGACAAATTGCCTTTTTAAGACTTTCCCTCAGTATTTCTATTTGGGTTTGCTTCAAACGTGGTACTTTCCAAAAAGACAACCAATGACAAATAAGTTTTGTGAAACAGTAGCTTCTGGTTTTGAGTCTTACAAACCCAAGGAGCTATTTAAACTTTGGATTTGAGCGTTGTGATGATGCACAAGATGATTCAACCAGACTGAACCACCAGTCGGTTTAATGTTTTCATTTTTTAAGCCAGAGGAATCATGATGATATTTACTTCAACCTTCAGTGTCACAGGCAGTAGATTTCTCATTGGCTTGCTTTGTCTGAAGTCCAGGACGTTTGGAGTTTTAAATTCTTTTCCCCTCTAATATTGCCTGTGTGCACCTCCTGCAGCAGGGAAATGCTTTCTCTGGCAGGGCCAGGCTAAGGAGCATTTACTGATAAGGAAAAGTGACGGTGAACTTCAAAGAAACAAAAAAAACAACCCCCTAAAACACACAGTGTTTGAAAGCTTGACCCCTGCTAACTTGACCCTCTGTTTCAGGGCATTTTGTTTGTGTGGGATGCAGAGGGATGGCTGTGGGTCTGCAGCAACACAGCAAGTGAGCGCAAAACCCCAGGACTGAAAACTCCGCAGGGATCAAATCTTGATTACTGGAATACCTTGGTAATAGTCGAGATTATTTTATTCCTCCTGATTTTTGAAACTTCTGAATGGGCTTAAAACACATTAAATTTGTAACCATGAGAACTAGAAAGGGTTTGCGGTGAAAGCCAGGATCGCTCATGCAGTCTCATAAATGAAGTCCAGAAGAAGCACAAAATACCCCTTTTAAAAAACCAGAAAGCTTCTGATACGCTTTCTTTCCTTCTGTTATTTCCCTTAGCTTCTTGGATTAGCAAATGTAGTTGGGAGAGCTGTGTATGGTTTTTATTTTTAATGCTTTCCCAGACCCGTTCATGCCCTCCCGGGGATTCCTCAAGAGTAACAAGGTGACCCCCTGCATGGACAAAGCATTTAGGTATTTTTGGAGAAATTTCTCCTTCCCAACAGCTGGAGCAGGAGCAAAACATGAACGTTCTTGCTCTTGCTGCCTTATTGCTTGGCAGGGTGGAGAAGGAGCAAGAAGGAGAAGGGAGTACCTGGTGGGTGGTGGAAGCAGGGGATGGAGATGCACGGTATCATTAGAGCTGTATGGAGGTGTTTGGATCTCAGCACCGGTCCGGTTACTTCTTGTGTGTGAACATTTTATGCAACAGTTTGTTTAATAAAAAGAAAAAAAAAAAAGAAGAAAAACATTTTTGTGAAATTGCCCAAGAGGTAGCACGGCGTAGCAGGAGATCGTAATAGAAATCGGCTTTTCAGTGTGGTAGGTGAAGGAAGTTGGGGCTGCAGGTAGCCTGATCTGCCAGAGATCTCACTGAGATGCCAGGTGGGCTTGGTTCGGTGTTCGTGTGTATTCCCTGCACTGTTAAATGCTTCTGTGTCTTAAGGAGCACTCGCTGCTGCAGGAGCTTTAGAGAGGTATGAAAAACATTCCTTCTGAAAATACTGGGAAGCTCCCTCCACCCCCATTGTTTATTGGAAACTTCCCCCCCTCCTCTCTTAAGATATTTGATTATGGTGTAATGCAGCTAATTTAAGCATCTGTTTATCACTGCCTGGCTAGACTGAATGTGAAATTTCAATTGAATTACCTCCCCAGAGAGCTTTGAGCTCTGAGGGTAAAACAAATCATTTTCTCTCCGTTCCCCTGGGATTGTCAATAAAAAGAATTCATCTAAATAGTTTACATGCGTTTTGAAATGTTGCATCTAGTAGACTTGGTTTTGTTGTTAGTGGAAAATTGCCAGTGTGAGTGGAGTATCAGCTTTAACTCGACTATGGCAGTGTTGTAGCATGGTAGTACAGTGTCTGAAAAGGCTGCAGCCATGGAAGCATTTGAATTTAAGTCACAGAATCACAGAATCACAGAATCGCTTGGTTGGAAAAGCCCTCCGAGATCACCACGTCCAACCGCTCCCGTCTACCCCCTAAACCATATCCCTAAGTACCTCGTCTACCCGCTCTTTAAACACATCCAGGGATGGTGACTCCACCACCTCCCTGGGCAGCCTGTTCCAGCCTCTGACAACCCTCTCAGTAAAGAACTTCCTCCTTATCTCTAACCTGAACCTCCCTTGGCACAGCTTGGTGCCGTTTCCCCTTGTCATTCATATTTGATCAGAAAATGTGCGTGCTTTATTTTAGAACAGATGATAGCGTATAAACCCAAGCTTACTACGACCTCAGACATAAGGCACCAGCTTCTCCTTATGTTACAGTAAAGTGAATTCTTGCTGTGTGCTGCTGGTGGGACACCGTGAGCCCCTCGTCACCACCACAGCTTTGTCTGCTCCCAAGTATTCGTGTGTGCACACATTACTAAAAATATTTCCGCTTCCACAAGAAGCAGTAGATTTTCTCTTCTGTTTTCATCGTGTCAACAGAGAGGTGGGAGAGGGCAGAGTACAGGTTTTTCTTGCTCTGCAGAAAAGTAAGTTACTGGGTTTATATCTTCTCTGTCATTTTGGTACTGCGAAGAGAGAAGATTTCCCTTCTAGTTTGCCTGCCTTAGATTTGAAGTGAAATGTGCTGCCGTCCACGTGCTGGTGATGCCCCAGTGTCCCACTGCTCTCCCTGGAGGACAAGCAAGTTCCCCTGCAGTTGACTTCACTGACTGGGGAGGAGCCCCAGACTGTCTCAACATTAATAACTCTGGGCTGCATTTCCAGATGCAAGCGAGGACTAAAAGATCAGGGGTTTTCTTGTGGGAATACCCACCCTCACCTTTGTGCCCATCCTCTACCAGTGGAGACACCACAGTGCTCTTCAGCTCAGGGCTTTTGGCTTACTTGGAGCTGCAGTGTGAAGGCTGAGGGTGAAGCGTGGAAATTGCAATCCCAAGTGTAATCAAACTGGAAGCTGTCATGACAGTGAGGATGCTTGTACCCCAGCTATTGTACCCCAAACCAGGTAACCTAGAGAGCAAGCAGGCTAACGGGAGGTGGATGGCAGAATTGGTTTTGCTGGCAATTCTCCTCTTGCCGCCAACACTTCAGCTGAGAGATAGAACAAGGCCCAGAAGGTCCAGCCATTGGTAGCAAGATGCTTCATCAACAAACACCTTTACACTGATTTGCCTTTTATGATGTGGATAGTTAAAATTTGCCCTTGTAAAGATATTCAGGCAGTGAAGAAAAACTTTTTAGAAGACCCTGTAGTAGCGGTAGCAATAAGATTGGAGGTACCCATGCGGAGTGACTGCCTGCTGATTATTTTGGAGTGGAGGCATGTTCAGATCTGGTTAGCAGCTAAACTCATGTCATCACCCTGCTAGTGTTTCAGTCACCTGTCCTGGCTCTATTTTTATTGATTATAAAAACCGTCTCATTATGGTAACTGGAGTGATTTTAGATGTCACAGAATCACAGAATCTCAGGAGTTGGAAGGGATCTCTGATGACCATCCAATCCAACCCCTGCCAGAGCAGGATC